>NC_056733.1:1217145571-1217285571 GCF_019279795.1 Protopterus annectens | reverse complement strand
CATACACAAGTAATGAAACTATACTAACAATTTAACATTAACAAACATTATACTTCATATATATTGCTATAAATCATAGAACCTAAGCCGCATTACATAAACCATTTAATTCCTGCCCACTTTTTTAAACAAGAAACATCTTTATTAACTATCACTTACGACATGAGCAATCATACATTTACATAAATTAAAACAAACCACACTGACACAATACTACTTGCAAGTATTTTACATCACAAACCATACTGACACACTCACAGTTGCAAACATTATACATCACTTGTAATGTACCCAATCATTTTCAGTCAAACATTACATAGCCCATTTAAGTCCTGCAGTCTTTTAAACCTCATTCCTCCCCTGTATGTACTGTTTTCATAGTTCCCATTTTTTCTATGTAGTTTGTTCCTACCCTTTTCTGAAGATCTCAGTTCCAGTTGTTTTATCTCTGTTACTATATTCACTACTTCTAATATAATTGGTTTAGATTTTGATTTCCATTTTCTAGTAATTGCTTTTTGTCAGCCACTATAATTAGACACAGCAAGGTCTTACCATGTCTAGGCAATTCTAATTCTGTATCATTTCTCAGAAAAATCATCACCCTCGTCACACCAGTCTAGCCACTCAGCATCTATTCTCCGACAGTGCATCCTGCAGGGAATCCTTAAAGTCCACCAACCCACCACACTCCCGGAAAATATATTCCCAAGTACCTCTTTCTTCCCCGTCACACCTCCAACATTTACTGTCTACCTGAGGAAAAATTCTGAGGAGTCTACTAATTTCGAAGCTACACACTTAAGGCTCCTATATATGGCACAAGCAGAAAACTATAATTCAAAGTGGAAAGGGATGATGTTTAAATGGAGAGGGAAGCTCAAGAAACAAGGAGAGACTAGGAGTTTGGATGCAGGCCTTTAAGGAGACTAACAATAACCATACAGAATATAATATCCAAAAAGTAGCAGAAATTATTCTAAGAACTAAGCTAACTCAGGAATGGAGAAAGGAGATTCTGTCGATAGGTATTACTGCTATTAGGGATATAGAAAATAGGCAAGAGGGGGTTGGAATTTATTGGAGAAATCTAGCACAAGAACCAAGGTATTGGGAGTAAATAACTAGAGAGGGAAAGATAATAGAATGGAAGAGTCCAACAATTTATTTGGACTGCAGGTTAGAGATTGGCTTCCCTATCAGGGATTGATATCAGGGTATAGACAAAGAGAAAAAAACAGGGGGGTACTAAATGAAAGACCAGCACTGGTAGAGTTTTTAGCAGAATCTAGAAAAGAAGCAGCCATTAAAAAAGGAATAATTAGTAGAACATATTAAATACTGCATGATAATTATAAGAATCAATCAGAGGAGGTTAGAGAGGATTGGGAAGAGAGATTGGATAAGCAATACACAAAGAAATAGCGGGAGGATATATGTATGTCTCCCAAATATGCAACAAAATCTACAAGATTTAGGATTTTTGCTTGGAAATGTTTACATTGAACATAGCAGGCTGCATTATGATCAGTGCTAGGTATGTACCATCTGAACCTCTACTGGACAACAGACACTGTGACACAATGATGGCACTTCTACAGACCTGGGTAATTATAGACGCATCAGCCTCACCAGCCTTATATGCAAAGTCATGGAACTTATCAAACCAGAACTCATTTATGAAGACATAGACAACCTAACTGATCTAGATCCCAGTCAGTTTGTTTTTGTGAAGGGCAGATTCTGTCTTCTGAAACTAGTAAGCTTACTTGAAAAGGCTACTGAGTCTGTAGACAATGGTCATTCAGTGCCCATTGCTTATCTTGACCTGCCTTAGGCTTTTGACATTATCATTCACACTGGTGTTATTGAAACATTAGATAAGCTTAATGAAGACCCCTACATTGTCCCCTGGATTGCAGATTGGCTATATAACATATCCTAAGCTATAAAAGCTGCTGGTTCCCTCTCTGAATGTAAATTTGTAACTAGTGAGGTGCCACTGGTATCAGTTCTAGGCCCTCTCCTGATGGATATTTACTTTGCAGACTTCAAGATCAATATCCCAGAAGTGTGTTTGACCAGATTTGCTGATGACTGCAAACTGGACACTGTTATATGATCATATACTAATACAAACAGCATGATGTTTCAAAAATTGTCTCAAACTAAATAAAAAAAAAGTGCACCATAGTAGTGTTTGACAGATGTTTTTCCCCACTTCATATGCTATAAATATACTCCTCTTTAGACAGATATAATCATAACAGATTTGCGTCTATGTTTATGTTATGTACTTATGTGGCTAGTGTTCTTTCATTGGATCATCATGTTTCCACCAAAGTCAGGAAATCTTTCTATCTGGCCCAGTTAATTTCCAAGGAAATATCTTCAAGATCCAAGGAGGTTATCCAATCACTGTGCTCTTCACTTATCAGCCCCATCATCGAATACAGTGCCCCTTTTCGTATGTACAAATCCAAGCATATCTCTCAACTGAAATGGCTCAAATATTTCTAAGTAAAAAAAAAAATTAATATCTTAAATCTTTCAACTCCCCTGATAGATTAGCACGAGACTCCTTATACTAAAGAGCATGCAGGTTGCTGCAAGGTGACCCGTGTCTTACTTTTTGAGCCATGAAAGACTCGGTCCTAAATGACCTCCTATTTCTTTGTAAAACCCAGTGGATCTACAAACATATGTGCTAAGGACCTGAATCTATACAACAAATAAACAAGACCTGCTGAAGAGAGAGGTTTCTGACTTAGTGTATTCCTAGCCTGTGGAATAAGTTACCAGCACACATCAAACAGAGGACTACTTTGGCTACCTTTAAGGCTAGTTTTGAAGACTGCAAAGGTAAACACAAATCTGCATCCGGGTTATCATGTGCAGCTCTAAACAGCTTAGGAGCCGAGCACTATTATGTGCTTAAAACGTGTGGCAAGAACTTTAAGTTAGTCTGTTTAAAGTTCTGGATGGCATCTTGTGCTCCATGTGATCCCTTTCCTAGTATGTTCATATGTTCCTATGCTCAGGCTGATGCTGTCTTTGCTCAAAGTATAACATATGTTCAGGTACTGTTATCCTTTAAAATGATTCTGACTTATTCTGTTACTTTAATAGTTCTGACTTATTCTGTTACTTTTACTTTTGCAAATAAGATTAACAGTTTTCTCTGATTCCCTTTAGCTAGTATTTCTTGCTTATTCCAAAGATGCCACATATTGTTATTCTTTTATTTGTTTTCCTTTGTCTTTCATTTTCACTGATGACACTTATGCCAGTATTATTCACTGTTACATTGTAATGCATCTCAAGCTACCATCTTGCTTCAGTCAATGCAGTTTTATCTTGATCTTTGCAGTTATCACCTCCCCGCCAACACACATACGAAGTGGGAATAAATGCTGATGTGGAAGGTTTATCCCTTCCAGGGGCACACATTCTTTTTCAACTGTTGCCAAAGAACACTTTAGTTTACGTTAGAATATTGTGTGTGCTGCTTTAAAGACTTATCTATCTAACTGTGTTCTGTTTTAAAGACATTTTTGGACAGTCTTTTAGGCTGTTTATATTAAAGAAATTAATGATAAGTAGAAATTGTGGTACCTCTCTGGAGGTAGCTAAAAATACATTTTTGAAACACATTGTACTTTTCTAAAATAAGTTTTTGCCTAAAAATATTTTGTTGTTGGAAGAGGGTAAGACTCTTCTTACATGATACAATACCCCTCTTTTTACTAGTTTGTTTGGCATCTCTTGGTTTAGTTTTCATGTCATTATACCCCTTCTACACATCCGCCATCCTATATTTGTCCATTCTTACCCACTTATTTTACAACGTGGAGTTAGTTTGGATTTGACACTGATACACTTTGAAAGCTGATAATTATTCTGCCATAATTTATAAGGCCAGTTGTAGTTGAATGCCATGGTATGTTCAGTAAGAATGGGAAGGTACCACTGGGATGGGAGGGAAGGATTGTAGCAATATTACAAAACACACTAACTCATGAGATGTAACTCTGTGCGTGTGTGTGTGTGTGTGTGTTTGTGTGTGTGTGTCTGTGCGTGCGTGTGCGTGCATGTGCTCTCGTGTGTGTACAACCACAAGTAGGAAATTGGACAGGTATTTGGAGAGTGGGTCTTGGCAAAAACCTACCTACTGCCAAGCAGCACTGTATGTCAACCTTGTATTCTGCCATCAGTGCCGCAGTTGTATTTCATGAACCAAGCATACATCCTTGTTTGCAGAGATGCACTACTTCTGAGTATTCTGGATGTGGCTACACTTCTTAGTGGAGAGAGGTCTGTATGATGGCCAGACATTGTGCGGGTGGACATGGGGGTTGTTAACATGTATGACAAAGTGTCCAGTATGACAGAGTGTATGTAGGAATGTTTGTATCTGTTGCCATTATGGCTATGGTACCTCCTTTTAGTTGGGGTAAATGCACATAACGTTAACACTGCTGGATTTTTCAGTGGACAGACTGCATGCATTTCTTTATGTTATTATTTATTATTTATTTATTATCATTTGATTACCAGGAAAGTCTGAATGGGCAACAACCCTTTTTCCAGAGGATGCCCAGAGAGAAAAGTAACAATATACCACATGAAAACAAAACAGGAGAATACAGCAAATTTAAACATTTGATATGGACTGTAATTTTTACAAGTACAATATAAATTAACAGAGTTGCAAAGATTGCCACATTTACAAGTGCAATACAATGCAATATGGTACAGAGTAACCCAAGAAATAGTAAGACTGTCTAATGATAGGACTAAGCTTAAATGGTTTAAAATTTCAACAGGTGAACAAAGAAATCTGCTAGCAAACATGAGATAAAGTAGGGAAATATATGAATTCAAAGGAGATCAAGAAAGGCAGCTGTTAATTTAGAAAAGGGTTTATAATAAGTTGACAAACTATCACAGAGAAGAAAGAATGAAGATTGGTTAGCTAAAAAGGAATATATAAAGTTAAAAGAGAAAGATACAAATTATAAATGAATATTAGAAGGATATGTAGCATAGCAAGTGAGTAAGATGTTCAAGAGGTGGAATAGGAGATGGTACTAAGGAAGGGGAGAGAGATAGTAGGTTAGAAAAATGAAAAATGATTACAGCTAGAGGAATTGAAGGGGGAGGATGGCTGCAAGAAAGTGGGATGGGAGATAAAATTATGTCTAGCAGATGAACGTGGGTGAAAAATGGGTTATAGGATGGGACTAGTCTGGTGTGGAGCATAGCCAGAGCCAGGTATTACTTAGGTTTATAGGTTCATAGGTTCATTGGACAATACTAGGCTATTGGCCTGGAGGTCCTTATAAGCCTAGCCAAGAATTTTGCCCATGTTCTCTCAAAGTCAGCACCTGTTTCCCCTGACCAGCAGGGATACAGGTGGGACCCCAGGGGAATATTTTCTCTATCCCATCCAGTCATCCAGGTTCCTCTTAAAGAGTGCTAGAGAAGTACTCTGCTTGACATGGAGAGGGAGTCTATTCCACAGATGGGGGAGTCTTTGGGACACAAATTTATCCTGCCAACAAGTTCAATTAATGTCACAGACCAGGTATAGGCCCTGTGTGCGGGTTGTGAGAGTGGACTTTGTCTTATAGATATGCAGCAAATCTATCAAGGCTGGGTCTGAAATGGCCTTGTATGCCAGACACAGATCACCTCTGAGCAGTCTGTATGAAACTGAGTAGAGGGACAGGCAAGGGAGCCCGCAGGATTTTTTGCAGGGGGGTGCAAACCCAGAGCCCCGCCCACACAACTCTCCCTGCCCACACAGCCCCACCCACTCAGCCATTCCAGTGTCCCATTACTTGGCTATTTCTCCCCATTTGCCATAGACACTGTTCAAATCTCTCAGTGTGCATACTGTTTTCTGCTTTACTTCTACAATGATTACAGATATTTGGATTTCATTTACAACTTTTATTTCAAATTTTATAGCACAAACACTGATAGACATTTACTAAACCTAAACAAAGCAATAGTCTTACAGTGAAAACAGACTTAGCATTAAAACATCTCTACCTTTGAAACCCACATTCACTGAAACAGCATTGAAACCCATATTCAAAGAAAATGCATCTGGCCAGTGGCGGGGTAAGTTTACCTTTGGGCTGTTTTCAAATCATAGGCTCCTTGCACACATTTTTAGAACCATGCAAAAGTTCTTTGATTCACCTTCCTGACTGTATTAATTATACTATATAATAATTGAATTATATCCCTTGTATAATACAGCACCACTTGTTACAGTGTGTTTTAAATTTATAGTTCTGAACATTTTTCCTTTAAGCAATGAAACAAATCATATGAACCAATAATGACAACCTGTCCAATTCAGAACATTTCAACCATAAAGGGCCACTCAAACTTCTGTCATACAATCCAACAATATCAATCAATACACAAAATCTCTGCAGAAGTAAAACTAATCTGAATAATTCCACATTAAAGAGATCTGAAACCAATGAAGAGGTTGTTGCTAGAAAACAACTTTATATTTCAGTGTTTCATTTACAAATTCAGTGCCTGCTGCCCTTGAAGAATAAATTGCCTATGTTACATTAAAAGAAATGGTAAGCTGGTATATTGCAATAGGGAATGGGTGGCAAGGTGAAAAACAGGTGCATAGTTATTAGGTGTCTCATCCAAAGGAGAACATACTAAGGACTGCACTTGTTAGAGTGTGTTTTAAAATTTATATTTTTGAACATTTTTCCAGTAAGCAGTGAAACAAAACATATGAACCAGTAATGACAAACTGCCCAGTTCAGAACATCTCAACCATAAAAGGCCAGACAAACTTCTGTCATTACAATCCACCAATATTGGTCAGTATGCATAATCTTTTCAGAAATAAGTCATCTAAATAATTCCACATTAAAAAGATCTCAAACTAATGAAGAGATTATTGCTATAAAACAACTTCTATTTCAGTGTTTCATCTACAAATTCAGTGCCTGTTGCCCTTGAAGAATAAATTACCTATGTTACATTAAAAGAAATGGTAACCTGGTGTATTACAATAGGGAATGGATGATAATCTGAAAAAGAAGTTCAAAGTTACTAGGGGTCTCATCCAACGGAGGGGATACTAAGGACTGCAGTACCCCACCCCTTTAAAATACAAATTTACATGCTGTGGGAGTAGAAACTAAAGCCCTCTGTATCAAGACGCAAGTATGCAACCTGCTGTGCTACTAACAATGCTTTAAAATTCTATACCACAATAGTGATAACATTTGCTAAACAAAACAGTTGCACATTTTAAAAAGACTTAGCATGAGCAGCAGTAAACTTCTCTTCCCTTGAAGCTCACAATTCATTGAAAATGCACTTGAAAATAAATTCTACCAGCTAACTCTAGGTCATTTCACTCACACACACACACACACGCGCACGCACGCACGCACGCACACACACACACACACACACACACACACACACACACACACACACACACACAGCAGTGCAAAGCCTCTGTGTGGCATTGTTTTTTTAGCAACTGAAACATGATGGGAAAACACTGACCCTCATCTGGGAATTGAAACCTGGCTCACCTGAATTCTGTGCAATCGTCTGATAATAGGAAGAATCCAAGAGATAACACTTGGGTTATTTTATAGACAAGGGCTAGTGTTTTCTTTTTCACCTCTCAGTTGCTATAAAGTAGTGCAATGCAGAGGATATGTACAGTACATCATGTAGATGTAGGTACTTTGAAATAAACATGCATACCAGTGAGACACACGTATATAAATAAATTTATCATAGCACTCACTCACTGGTGAAAATCAGTAAAGTAATACAATCTGCAAGACAGAGACAGAAATAATATTGAGTTTAAAAAAAAAAACTATAATTTTAATACAGCTGTTAGGATATATGTACATTACTTGTCAACTCCTTCAGATATCATTTTGTACTGTGATTCCAAAAGATAAAAGCATTAACTTTTTCTGTAATAGCATCAACAACCACTCAAAAAAACACACACAAAGAAAAAAGTATCTAGAAATAAGATGATTATCCAGCAGCATATCATAATCATAGCATTCTCTTTCATTTATTCTCTTATTCTCTCTTTCATAACCGCTCTCTCCTCCTTATTCTCCCCTCTCTCGAATCCTCTCTGTCTACCTCTGTCATTCATTCTCTCTCTTGTATGTTGTCCCTCTCTCATTCATTCTTGCACCCTCTGTTCCTTTTATCCTCTCTCACTCTCTCACTCTCTTATTCATTCTCTCTTCTTCTCTCATCCATCCTCTCCCTCTCTCATTCATTTTCTCCCTCTCCCTCCCTCTCTCATTCATTCTCACTTTATCTCTGGTATCCTCTCTCTCTAAATCATTCTCTATCTCTCCTGTATCCTCTCCTTCCCTCATTCATTCTCCCATTCTCTCATGTATCCTTTTTCTCCCCCTCTCTTTCATTTTCTCCCTCTTTCTCTCTCTCATTCTCTCATTCATTTACTCACAAACAAAAAGTTACAAGCACTCGCAACACTAAAATAATCCAGCAACAATTTACAGCAGAATAAATAATCTTAGGGTCCTTTAAGCAGAAGACTAAATGGTCAGCTAAAACAAATAAAATATAGCAAGGACTGTAAAAAACAGCTCTGACCAGCAAAATGGTACAGTTTGGTAGCCTAAGGCAATCAACAGAAGTTCAAACAATGAAGGGGGCAGCTCTGCATTTTCAACTTATTCCAAGAACCAACTAATTAAAACAGATGCAGAAAACTGATGTCCAACTATTGCAGCACACCCCATTCCATTGCTATTTACTTTGGAAACTGAAAATGGCAGTGTTCTTTTCTTTGCTGGCTGAACTCCTCCAATTTGCAGAAAAACAATCTGATCACTGAGAGCACTACTACAATGTTACCCAAAGCAAAAGCATTACTTGAAGTAAGCTGACGCTGAAGGACTTAACATGCACCTGAAGCCATAATCTAAGAAGATGCTTGACAATAGGCAGAATGCCTGCAAACTCCTTCAAGAAAATACATATGTCAGGCAACAGAAAAGTGTTAAAACAGTGCCTATGGCTGAAATGGCATCCAATAGCTTACTTGAAGAAAAAAAAAAGAAACTGTTTGTGGGCCAAGCAGAAGAAAAGAAGAATTAAACCGGGAACATCCTTGTACGATCTGACAAACCAGTGTGGATCTCTAGCAGCGATCCATGCATACATTCCCCACCACCAAAAACACAGAAAAATACCTTTCAACATTTCAAATGTAAATATGAAAAATAAAAAATAAAAATACTGCTTCAATTGTTCCCCATTTTTTAAACGCAACTGTAGAGCATTTATTGTTGCCTGATCCCAGCTTCCTGATAGCTTGCTTGATTACCCTGACAAGTTCAACCAAATAAACGTGAACAGTGCCCACCATTCCTTGCTTAAGGAGCCAGAGATGGCAGAAATCTGACAGTGACTTGGTCTGACACTGACACAGCTACATACTACAAGACACTAGGGCCAAGGTGGGAAGCTACTGACACTTGTCTCAAGTGCGCTGCTTTCATGTTTGGCGCCAAGCTTAAAGCTGATATTGATTCAAAAAAAAAAAATACCTGGAACTTCTTTCTTGTGTGACTGTGATCAAGTTAATGTACCTTAAATGCTGTAAACACCACCACCACATGAGTCCAATAATGTGAGCTAAAAGACGTCTTTCTGGTCACAAAAATCTTTCCTTCAATCTCCATACTACCACTGTTAATCTGGATAACTCTCCTCAACTGTCAACGATCGGAAATGGGAACTGAGGGCTGAGGCTCATCATGTGTTTGCAACCTCCAATAGCATCTCCAGGCTCCAAACCAACAAATGATGCAGCTTACACACACACACACACAAAAAAGAGTAATTTGAAGTCGAAAAATGTACAGGTTTGCCAGTACATTTTTTGATTTCAACAAATCATCACAGATAAAGTAAGAAAATCCAGGGGGGGTGTAAGTGCACCCCCTTGCACCTGCCTGCGGGCGCCCTTGGGGACAGGGCTTTTAGCCTATCTGTATAGGATAGGTGATTGAGACCCTGGAATTTTCTGGTTAGGAACCTCTTTGGTCTCTCCAGCTGCTGCATGTGCTTGGCAAGGTACATGCTGAAGGGGGCATTGTACTCGATAATGGATCTGATAAGGGAGGAGTACAGGGATGTTATAACCTCCTTGTTCCCGGACAAAATACCCTTATTTATGAGGTGGGCCATGTAGAAAGTCTTCCGTACAATGGAGGCAAAGTGGTGGTCAAAAGTCAGGTTGCTATCAACCTGGGTGTCCAAGTTCCTCACGACTGATTGCATGCTTAGTACATTGTTATTAATGTGATAATTAGTGGGGATGACATTTTCCCCAAAGGGGATAATCATACATTTCTTGGCATTCAGTTTGAGGCCATGCTTATGGCACCAGTCATTAGTTTGGATAAGGCCCTCTTGGAGGATGTTCACATCACTAGGGGAATTTAAGACAATGCCCAGCTTGCAGCCATCTGCAAACCTGGTCAGCCACAGACCACTGATTTTGGCATGCACCTCAGAAATGTATATCCCAAACAGTAGGGGCCCCAAGAATGATCCTTGGGGTACACCACTCATTACAGGTCTACTACTAGATGTGGCTTCCCCTACTTAGACTGAGTCGGTTCTATCAGTGAGCCATTTAGCTACCGATCTGGTAACACAGGGGTTGATGCCTAGCTGGGAGAGTTTATCTATTATGCCTGAGTGGGAAATAGTGTCAAAGGCTTTGGCTAGGTCAAGGTAGGTGGTATGTACCTCATCTATTGCTTTGGTGACTGTTTCAAAGAAGTCGACCAAGTTTAACAGGCATGAGCTCCCTTTGACAAAACCAAACTGTGAGGGGTCAAGAATATGGAGGTTGCCAATGTCCTTGTTTATATGGTCCATGATAATGCATTCCATGGCCTTGCAGATCAGGCTAGTTAGGCTGATGGGCCTATAATTGCCTGGGTCAGTGGATGCTCCACCTTTGTGTAGAGGGATGATAGTGACTGTCCTCCATTCAGCTGAGATGAAGCCGGTGCTCAGGATTTGGTTGAATAGGGTGTCTAATGGAGCTGAGAGCTCATGCCTGAGTTCATGTAGGATACAGCCAGGGATGTTATCGAGTCCCATGGAGACTGTATTTTTTGCCTTTGAGAGGGCATTAAGGACCTGCTCCCTGGTGATGAGGGGAGGGGGGCAGGTGCTTTGGATGTCCTGGTTTACTGATGGGGGGGGGGGGGCAGGGGGTGAAGTTTTCACTGAACCTGTCTGCCAACAGGTTGGCTATATCTACGGTGTTTTTGTATGTGGTGTTACTGACCACCAGTTCAGAGCAGATTTGCGTGATACCTTTGAGATTGTGTATGTATGTGAAGAAGGCCTTATGATTGCCCTTGGTGGATGTGGCCAATTAGGACTCTAAGCTAACCTTAGAGGATTTCACCAGTGACCTTATTTGCTTGTTCAGACAAAGGAGAGATTGCTTCCAAATTGGCACCTGCTCCTTCTTGGCCCTGGACAGCAATTTTTTTCTTCTGTTATAGAGTTTGTTTATTGCTGCTGTCTACCAGACAGGTTTACTCTTCCTTGAGGAAGATGATTTGGTCCTGTCAGGTATTGCTGAGTCCATACAGCTATGTAGGTGCTCATATATTTTTCTGGTGTAGGCTTGGACATTAGTGCTAGTTCTCCTTAACAAGGAGAAGGTTACTGTCAGCTGCCTGTCAGATGCTAGGATCCGCCACATAATCCACACACTCAGGTCACTCCACAACAAGTACAAATATGACTCTGTCATTGTCCATGTTGGTGTGAACGACCTGAGACGTACCTCCCTGGACTTCATGAAAAGAGACATGGAAGAGCTCTCCAATCTTGTAGCCCAGGCAGGTATGACCCTAGCCCTGAGTAGCATTCTGCCATCGCCCAGAATGATGCCGCAGTACAAGGACAAAATGATTGACTTCAACAATTGGCTAAGTTTCTGGTGCCATTCTAAAGGGATCCAGTATCTGTCTACCTGGGATGACATGGTCGACAGACTATGATGCTTTGCCAGAGATGGCCTGCATCTGTCACCCCTGGGATTCTGGATATCGACTAAGGTTCTTGCCGTCCCTATAGTGCCCTTTTTAGGCAAGGTTCAAATGACAAATTCACCACTGTAACAGGAACAGGTAAGCAAAAACTGAGGGTGATGCTATTCAATGCTAGAAGTCCAAATCTCAAAATGCACTCACTTGAGGCACTCCTTAAAATGGAGAACATCGATATCTGTGCAGTGACTGAGACCTGGTTCAAGGCTCCAGAGAGCACCCCTGCACTACCAGGCTATAACTCATACCACACTTTCCGGCCATGTAACCTGGACCGGAAAACCAAAGGCGGAGGTGTGTCCATATTCATTAAGGATATCCACATCTCCAGGCTAGTTGCTCAGCATAATGCAGCAGAGGTTATCCAAGTGCAACTAACTCTGGGAAAAACTGCAATCCAAACTGTAGTTTGCTACAGATCACCCACCATGCCCCAGGATTCCCACTCCTCTTTTCCTGATGTACTGGAAAATATTAGGGTTCAACCAAACACCCTAATAATGGGTGATTTCAACTACCCCACCATTAACTGGGAAAACTACTCATGTACCAACTCCTTTGCTCAACGCTTTCAGGAATTCATAAACTCCATTGCCCTGGATCAACTTATCCACACCCCCACCAGGGACAACAATATCCTAGATCTAGTCATTACCAACATGAGTGACCAGTGTTCCACACCTGAAGTCAATGCCTCATTGGTCCGATCCGACCATAAGCTAATTACCCTAGATATCCACATCCTGCCCCCACTCCCCATTAAGGAAACCATGGTAAAATATTTCTCCAAAGCCATCTTCATGCTTCTTAATACAGAAGTTGTGAACTTCATGACACCCATGCAGATAGACAATACAGTTATGACTACTGAATCCTACACAATTGCACTTTATAAGCACTTACATGAGTGCATGGATCGTGCTATCCCAAACAGAACCAAGACGCTATCCTCCAAAAAAAGGAAGCCAATCTGGTGGTCCCCTGCCATAAACAAACTGTATAACAGAAGGAAGAAACTGTTGCAAAAGAGAGTAAAATCCCATGAGTGGAGGAGCTCTCTGGTCAGCCTCAGTAAGAAGCTGCGATCCCTGATAAAATCCTCCAAAGCTAGTTATGAAAACAAAATTGCCACTGATTCTAAAGACAAACACAAAGCATTCCATAGCTATGTCAATAATATCAATGGCAACACTCAGATCTGCTCTGAGTTACAGCACAATGGCACTAAATATACAGACCCAACTGATATTGCCAACATCCTGGCAGATAGGTTCAGTGCTAACTTTACCCCCCTCTCACCCCCTAAAGAGCCCATCTCTATACTGGAAGAATGCAAAGTTCCTGTAATCACGGCTGCACAGGTAAAAACCACACTCTCCAAAGCCAAGAACACAGCATCCATGGGACCAGACAACATCCGAGGCTGTGTTCTACATGAACTACAGAATGAACTGGCACCCCACCTAAGTACCATGTTCAGTCATAGCCTCACTTCAGGCTTTGTGCCTGCTGGATGGTGCACAGCTACGGTTATCCCACTCCACAATGGGGGAGCCACCACGGACCCCGGGAACTACCGCCTCATTAGCCTGATGAGCCTCGTCTGCAAGGCCATGGAATGTATCATCATGGAACTTATAAACAAAGACATTGGTAATCTCCAAACAATGGACCCCACCCAGTTCGGGTTTGTAAAAGGCAGATCATGTCTCCTAAACCTGATAGACTTCTTTGAAGCAGTCACCAAAGCCGTAGACAAGGGTAAGGTGGTTTACACAGCCTATCTAGATCTTGCCAAGGCTTTCGACACCATTCCCCACTCTGGAATTATAGATAAACTCACTAAACTAGGTATAAATCCCTATGTCACAAGATGGGTTGCCAACTGGCTCACTGACAGAACCCACACTGTGAAAGTAGCAGACTCCAAATCCGACTTCAGACCAATGACAAGTGGAGTACCACAGGGTTCAGTCCTGGGTCCTCTCCTGTTTGGTATCTACTTCTCTGAAGTACAGGCTAACACAGAAGGTCTTTGGTTAACGAAGTTCACAGATGACTGAAAACTAGGAGCCATAATCGAAACTCCTAATGATGTGGACATCCTACAAAAGGGCCTCACTGAGACAGATGCCTGGTGTCAAAGCCATGGCCTCAAGCTCAATGCCAAAAAGTGCACTGTCATCCCCTTTGGTAAAAACTCTGTACCTATGAACTACAACATAGGCGGTAGTATACTTAACACCAAAAGTGTGATAAGAGACCTTGGGACACAGGTGAACAGTAGTCTCTCCTTTGATAATCACATCGCCACAGTAGTCAAGAAATCCTTCTACGTGGCACACCTCATCACAAAAGGTTTCTCATCCAGAAAAAAAGAGGTCATTGTTCCCCTCTACTCATCACTCATTAGACCCATTATAGAGTACAACGCCCCTTTTGGTATGTACCTCACATGACATCTACAACAACTGGAAAGGCTGCAGAAATACCTCACAAAGAGGATTACCAGCCTCAAACAGATGCCCTATGCAGACCGTCTCAAAAAACTCCAGCTTTACTCCGTCGTATATCGCCTACTCAGAGGTGATCTCTGACTAACATACAAAGCTATGTCAAATCCAGAGCTTTTGGACATGCTCCACTTAAAGAAACCCCAATCCCTCTGAGCTACATGCTCTAGGGACCTAAACCTTGACACCACAATAAACAGAACATGCCGGAGGGATAGATTCCTGTCCCAGAGACTTCTCATACTCTGGAATAAACTACCTATCTATATCAAACAAAGCTCCTCATTAGCACTCTTCAAGAAAAATCTTGATGATTGGATGGGAAATAGGAAATTCACCCTGGGGATCACCTCTGTGGCTCTGCTCGACAGTGGCACAGGAAAAAAATTTTCTTGGGTGGCAATAGCCAGGGTACCTTTTTGGCTGGGCTTGTATAGGCCCCAGGGCCGATAGCCTAGTACCTACCTATGAACCTATGAAGGGATGGTGGCTGTGAAGCTTCTTATACCTACTCTGAGGAGATTGTAGTCAGTTTTGGAAAAGTTTTTTCGTTTGACCCTGATTTGGGGGGGGGGGTCAGGGGAGATGGTGACTTCCAAAGTGATCGCTTTATGGTTGGATGGTTGGATCTTACCAAGTAGGATGACACAGTAGGAGTGCTACAGTGGCTACTCATGTTGGTTAGGACCAGGTCCCAGATATTTTCACCTCTCGTAGGGGTGTCGACCAGCTGATCGAATGCATTGGCATTGACGAAGTCGATGAATCTCTGGGCATTCATGTTTGGGCTAGAATACATCTTCCACTCTATGGTTGGGTAGTTAATGTCACCCAGAATCAGGGTAGAGGGTTGAATCTTGATGGATTCAAGTAAGTCCAGATAGATGGAGTGGGCATCCTGAATCATGGTTAGGGGTCTGTAGCTAGCTATGGTTTGAATAGGTGTTTTGTTAACAGTTAACTGCACTTAGAGTGTCTCCTGTGTGTCATACTTAGAAATGTTTTTAAAGATGTTTTGAACATGCGGACGTTGGGTGATGACCTGATTGCTATACAGAGCAAGCTCCATGTTTTTGCTATTGTGTCAGGGCATAGGTGAGTGTCCTGCAGATTTTTTTGGTTTGTGTATGAGAAGTAGTTGCTTAACATTTGACCTTAAGGGTTATTATGAGATGTAATTCTGAAGAACTGTACTACGAACTGAGCAAGCTAAAGGATTGTTATTTTTTGTGCTGTGATTAATTAGGTGTGTGTGAGATGTTGAGGTAGTTCTAACCAGTTTTAATTCTTCTAGTACAGTACAGTGTTGGATTTGATTGTGTTTGCTTGCAGCAAAGCATACAGTCTTGTTATAACATTGCTCAGGTTTAGTTTTAGGGGGTTTTGGGGGTTTATAAGGATGGATGTTCCAAATAAAAGTCATGGTAGCAGGTAATTGTTAGCTAAGGTTACTTTAGTACTAGCTGTGTGGAAGTTTTTTGCTCTGTAGGTCATTCCTAACTTTTGGTATGTTTTTAGTTGCATTTACAAGGTTGAATTTTAGGCTGTTATCTATAGTCTTACCAAGCAATTTAGTATGAAGTACTACTTCAGTGTCAGTGTTGTTTAGAGTGGTAGTTTTGAAGTTACTTTGGTCATGGCTATGTGAGTTGGGAAAAAAACAGGAGTAGTTTTGTTTTTCTTTTATGATTGTGCATTTATTGAGCATGTTGGAGCCAGCTTTCAGTAGCGTTAAAGGCTTCTTGTGTTATTTGTCAAAGATGGGTTTGGCTATCAGAGGAGCAAATGATAGTAGAATCATCTAAGTGTTGTATGAGAGAGGCTTGTTGGGAATAAGTATAGATTATTTGTGAACATATTAAACAGCAGAGAACCAAGAGCAGAGCTTTGGTGTACACCTGTGGTAAATGGCAGGAAAGGCGATAGGGTGTAGATCCATTTAACAGACTGTTATCTGGAGAGTCATAGTCATAGCTAACTCGTAGCCCATGGTGCTGGTACCCAGTATAGAACCCATCCCTCTCTAGCAAGATTATCATGTGACATATTACTTTTTTTTTGCTTAGTCATTTTATTTTATTTATATGCTTTCAGTGCATAGAATTTTTAATAAAAATGTGATACTTTGGTACTTGCACATGGATTAGAGTTTCTTATTCTAATGGGTTGGGGAAGGTAGTTAAATGGTTGACGAGAGCACTTTACCAGTTTGAGATGAAAGCGTTAATGTGGGAAATTTAAAAGCTTACCTCTCTGTATAAGTGGTCCACATGCTTTATTCACTAGCACAGGTAAACAAAATGATTAACAGGCATGAACAGTACAAGAAATAAGGAACTGGAAAAAGTAGTACCCCAATATGAGTGATTCTCTCAGTCAGTCATTCATTCTTGTATAAATAAACATGGGTTCTGAGTAAAGGTGGGGTGATAGCAATATTTTATAGTGGTAGAACCATGTATGTAAACATCATAAACAGTTTCCATGATATCAGTACCTACTTGCCATCCTTGTCATCAGCAGATGATGTCTTTCTAAGCTGAGACAATACTTGAAGCAAAAGCGAGTATTTCACACTGCCTCTCAGATCAAAGGCAACAGAGAGAGAGAGAGAGAGAGAGAGAGAGAGAGAGAGAGAGAGAGAGAGAGAGAGCAAGCAGGAAAGGCAGGGCATGGATTCAGTTGTGCTGCACCATCATACCTCTTATAGTTTTGCATAATTTGGCACCTGCTTTACAGTGCAGCCTTTTCAGTGAATGGCTGGAAAAATATATTAATGAACCTATCAGTTTGCAGAAGAATTTGAATACTGTTTTTTTTTTGTTGGAGGCATTGCTCATCTCCCATATGCACTGTATTCCTTTACTTTCAGTACTGTTGTTACTGCACCTCAGGAAAAACAGGCATTTTCTCTACAGTATCTTATTTGAAGAATAAAGTGTATTTTTACACCCAATGATGGTTACAAAATAAAATTGTACATTCAACTTGCTTAATTTTGTATAGGCCACAATACCAGCAGTAACCACATTAAAATGTCTGGTATACAAGTTATAGCCATTATCCATATCAATAAGAATAAACTGCATCAAAACATGCAGTTGTATCAAAAACGATGTAGAAATAACATTAGATAAAATCCATTTTTGTAATATGTGTATGCAAAATATATTTATCACATTTCATTCCATCTCATCCCATTCCATTCCATTCTGACATTTCCCAGCTATTTTAGTTACAGTGTACATGGCTGTAATTTGATGGACATGATGGACATCACAGATGCATACAGACATGCATGTACACACACACACACACACACACACACACACACACACACACACACACACACACACACACACACTCTGCCACATTTTTCAAGTAGCAGGTCCTTGTGTTAAATTCACCCAGACTATTACTGCCAAAGAAATAATTATAAAATGCATCGTATGCCAGATTTTGAAAATCTTGTGATAATGTCTCACAGTACTTTTAACGATTTATAAAAGTAATTGAATTTTAATAGGATTATGCCGTGTACTGATGACACTTTTTGCTAATCCTTTTTGTAAGGAAAGTGCTTTCTATATAATGTTTGCACGTATTCAGAAATTCATTTCTGCAGAAGGCAATGTAGCATGAAAATAAAAGGCTAAAACAGATGACAAGATTAATCACTATTTTGAATAATTATCATTCGATTAGTTGAAATACCATAACTGTGTTTTCACTTACAATTTACTCCATGATATGCATCTTTGAATTCTCGATATTGCCAACAGTTTCCATAATGCTATAGAGATATAGAAAGAAAATGCATGCCAGATGAGTGGATGAAATGTTTAGTGATGAATGAATAAAATACCCTATGTAAGAAATATCAAAATGCAACGATCTGAAATAGACGAACAAACTGTACAATTGTTAGCTTACACAAAGGCTAGATTCTGGGTGGGAAAGATGGACCTTGTCAGTCTATATCCTTGTTACCAAGGATATTTAAGGGTGATGGTGGGGGCTGGAAAATAGGCTTGCATGTGATAATGTTCATCCTTGCATCAGTGAACACTGCATTGATCGTAAGCTGTCATGTCTTGTGTCTTCTCTGTAGGAAGCCAACAGCCTGGTCTATAAAATCATTACTTTTCATGGAATTTCATTAAGGCACATTAACTAAACTGCCATTAAAACCACTTTTGGCTCTAAAGTACACTGTTTCTCCTCTTATTTTAATGTAAAGCCATGCCACAAACAAATAAGCTGTAATGAATGACATGTTCTTTATGATACCAACAAGCTGTTTGCCAGTGGGTTTACTGGTGGCTAGGATTAAAAGGAAAACCTTTCATATAAAACTGGAGAGCTGGGAATTGCTTTACTAGCAGGAACAGTTTAAACTGTCTGGAAGAAATTGTCAGAAAATCACCCTGTCCATTTTCTATCAGCATGACTTACAGAAACTGAGAACAAAAAGCTACACTTTGCAGGAACTGTTCTAATGCAGTGAAATGTTGTTTTAGTACCATGGGCTTGAACGTGATGCATGCATTAGTTGATTTATTACTAAACAAGCATATTTTGTGAATTTAGAAATATTCTTATGTTTCACACATTGCAGCTGTGCTAAACAACTGGAGAGGTGTGATTATGCATCTGTGACAGTTTCCCCTGCTTTTTCTTAGACAAAGAAGTTTAGACCATCACAGTAATACATTTGTCAGCTTCTGAGCATCACTTGATATTACCTTTCAAACAAAACATTGCATCTTGTGTTAAAATTAAGTGTAATTTGTCTCAAAATGTTCATTTAATTCATACAATGAATTTAAATTAGGCTGCACAGGTTGTACAGACGATTTTAGTCATAATGAATTTATGTATGATGCTTCAACTTATGTTTTCTTTAAAGAAGAGTATATTTATTTTTATTTATTTATTAGTCTGTGTTGACCAAAATAATCTAACTGAGCTTTAATATCCCTTTTTCAGTGATGGGGCAGAGACCAAAGCTTAGATAATGCCTCGGTCATGTTATATACACACCTGCTCTCTCTCTCTCACATACACACACACACACACACACACACACACACACACACACACACACACACACACACACACACACACACACACACACACACACACACACACACACACACGCACGCACACACATCTACATCCATATCTATCTATCCTTCTGTATATGTACACATTGGATTGCCATCATTATTCTCCGTTCTTCCTTGATCAGCATCCTAGTTCTCTTATTTGCCCTCCATATTACCTGCACATTAGGTATTTCTTTCCTTTTGCTGCCCTTCTCTTCCTTCATAGTTTGAAAGCACCCTATGGTTCAACTTCATGAATTTCTCCAACCGTGTTTTGAGTAGCTGCTTGCCTTCCATCTTATAAACCTCCAGTCTCTAACATCCGGCTCTATATTCTACCAAGTTTCCCCTTCTTCTTCCCCTCTCTGTACTTCTGCTTCCCCCAGCATTCTGTATGCGATCAACTGAATACTGTAAACTTAGCCTTCCTGCAGATATTCACAGAGAAATGGAAGAACTGCAGAGAATGTTCTTGCCATTTTAAACAGTGTTTTGCAGCTCTTAAACTGCGCCTCTAGTTTTGCTTGCTTCCTTCGGTCATTCTGTCTGATAGATGATGTAACCTTGCACACTTTTTTGTGTTTTTATTCTTTTTTTGTCTTGAGAAATAGATGTCTCAACTTTTGCGTAATTAATCATGGCACTGTCTCTACCTACGTTGCTCCCTTTTCTCACGCCCTTGCTACTGCCACATAACTTTCCTAGTAATAATCTGCTCATATCATGATGTCCCTAGTCCCTCTACCTTTTCAGCAGTCACTACTATATCCTGTGTTTTTTCCTGAACTGCTTCACAGCCCCATCTTATCACTCTTTTTCTGACTGTTGTGACACAATGTACTTGTTTTCCCATAGATTACTCCTCGTACATCATTTCTGATATTTTGTTACCTGGCTCCTGTCTGTGGCTAGAGTTACTCATGATAGCCAGCCTCTCCACTCTTTTTCCCCACATGTACCACTATGGTATTCACTCCTGCATACTGCTCCTTTCCTTCTGTACTCATTCTGTTTGTACTGCCATCACGTATCACATTAGTGCTTTTTACCTTATCTCTACTTGACCAACCTCTTCCATTATGCTCTGTTTCTTTGTCTTCCCCTTTGCGCTATTTAAATAAATGCCTGTTTATGCCAGTTTTATAGCCAAAGCTATGTTTGGAGATCATACTATCCTGCAATAAACAAACAAAACAGTATCCCTGGGATTCATTAAGAATTGTCTAGGTTTCACACCAAGCCTGAATGGATTATGCATGTTACTGTGACGAGCAACAGTGGTAAGTGAATATCTATGCTGCTCATTGCGCCAGCACGTTTGCAAGTACCTGTTTAGGGCCAGCATTAGTTTTCATGGCCATGGAAAGATGCTTGCAAGCCTGAGCACAGAATGTAAATCTATAGGCAAAGCTAAGATACAAGCACATGCTGTAGCCATGAAATATTAAGTGCAAGCACAGTGAAAGAATTATGAAGGAGGGGAAGTGAAATAGGAGAATTATACACAAATAATAATGGTTTGTACTGCATAATTAACAGGGAAGGTGAAACGGGCAGTGTACTCATATACTGCAGACAAATGTGCTGATGTCTCAAAGGAACATTTCTAACATCTTGCAATATTGATGTAATGATAATTAATGTCAATGATAATACCAGAGTTATGCACGTAAATAAAAATGGACATGCTAACAAAGGATATGATAGGGATATAAAGCTGCAGCATAAAAAAGGGAGCTAAAATATGATTTACATACTAATAAAATGCTGAGTTGAGATAACAGTAAGGACAGAAGATGCATTATAGGATGAATGCATAGCTGCAGTTATCGCATATGAGATGTATACACAGGGAATTTATGTATGCAAGCCAATACCACTGTTATAGTCTCCACCTCAGCATGTATACAGAAGAACAAATACATCATACAGCTGTAATGTTCTGAACATTAGAAATGGATATGTTTATGCAAATAAATTGTCAGTGGCACCCATAGGAAAGAGGTTTATCACCTATAAACGTGTAATGGACAAGTATGTGTTGTACAGTCACGTAAATGTTAAATGGTAATCTAATAACACAACATACATAAGTGACAAATGACAACACAAATCGAATGACATTTTCACGATTTCAAGTTTTAGATAACTAATTTGCAAACAGACATCATTTTGCTGGGTATGTTCACATGGAATTACAGGGAAGAGTAACATAACATCAATTCAACAGCACTAACACACAAGAAAGTGTCATAACAGAAGACCAGTCACAGTTTTTGATGGCCTGGCAGCATGCCATACAGTAAGAAATGTTTATGGAAGCCCTCATCTACCATTCAGCTGTACAGTGTGATGAAAACAATTGCAGTAATAAAGAAATGTCCTGATGCAGACGTGCAAAACAGAGCATAATTATTTTGGAAATAGGCAATGCCTGCGAGCAATGAATGACATCATAAACATTCACATGATGTCATTGTCAAACACATGCCAGGACAGATACCAGAGAGATGCATACCAGTCATGGATGCCACATAAATATGCATAGCACTTATGTCATGAAGAATAACCTCGAAGAGCTTACAGCACTTTCCTATCATAAGGGGAATAAATACTCTGCCTTGTAAGACAGTAGCCCGAAAAAGGTGGCCCTCTGACTGTGCCATAACTATTGTCTGTGTGTAAGAATCTGCTGTCTGACACACAGAAGTTACTAGAATCAAACCCCTGCCTATTACACTAGGATCTCTGTAGACTTCTGAACTGACTGCATGTGCCACAGCAGATAGCAGTAGAGGTTGTCACAAATAACTGAAATCAATGTGTGGGAGTAAGAAAGGAGATATGAATATGTTTATTAGCTGGATGTTTATACTAAAAAGTGGTTAAAGTGCACAATAACACTGTACAGACAGCTACACATTGTATATTTATTTGAAAAGTAGTTTACACAGTATGAGGGTGAAAGACACACAAACAGCTGTCCTCAAACATCCTACATATGTAGTTAGACAATGTACAAAGCACAGTATCAAAGTCATGAAACACAGGAGAATTTACACTCCATCTGTAAGATACTGCAGTTATGGTGGCATTATCTAATCATTGTGTGGCCAAAAAGTTATTTGCCCTGAGGATTTGCTAGTGTCTCACTGTACCACTGAAAATCCTCAGTGAAAGTGTACAGAAAGGTGGCTGTGAGGTGGGCAACAGTATATGACAGTAATTACAGTCACACTATTTAAGCAGGGATGGACTTGAACTACCTATTAATCTAGTTACATCAACTATACCTCAAATTATCATCAGCCACAGGAGAATATTTATTTATTTATTTATTTATTGCATTTGTTTACTGGGAAGGTCCTCTGGGAGAAAAGCTCCACATGACATTAAACATGTTGAAGATTACAATAAAGATAAAAAGCAAGTTACAGTTACATACATAGCTAGAAGGCAAATATATATAAATACAGACATATAGTTACAGTTACATAGATAGCTAGAAGGCAAATATATATAAATACAGACATATAGTTACAGTTACATAGCTAGAAGGCAGTGCAGTAAACAATATTAGGCATTGATTTAACTGTAATATTAGAACATTGCTAACATACTGGCTGACAGGTTCAGTGCAAACTTCTCCCCCCCCTCCCCCCCAAAAGGAGAGATATCTATTCCAGAGGATTGTAGCCCCCCAAACATCTCCAACGCCCAGGTGAGAACTGCCCTCACTAAGGCAAAAAACACAGCATCCATGGGACCGGATGGTGTCCCCGGCTGTGTGCTTCATGAACTCAACGAGGAATTAAACCCACAGTTAGGACAGCTGTTTAATCTTGCCTCACCTCAGGATACGTACCCAAGGAGTGGCGCACGGTGACTGTGGTCCCACTTCATAAGGGCAGTGCCTCCACAGACCCTGGAAATTACCGCCCCATTAGCTTGACAAGCCTTATCTGCAAAGCCATGGAGAGGATCATAATGGAACTCATAAATAAAGACATAGGAAACTTGCAGACTTTGGATCCAACCCAGTTTGGCTTTGTCAAAGGCAGATCCTGCCTCTTAAACTTGGTTGACTTTTTCGAGACAGTCACCAAGGCCATTGATGAGGGAAAGGCAGTCCATACAGCCTACCTCGACCTGGCAAAGGCCTTGACACAATACCCCACTCAGGTATCATTGAAAAACTCATCAGCTTGAATGTAAACCCATACATCACAAGATGGGTTGCAAACTGGCTAGCGACAGAACCCACAGGGTCAGAGTTGCTGGAGCCATGTCAGACTCAAAGCCTGTCACAAGTGGTGTCCCACAGGGCTCAGTCCTGGGTCCACTCTTGTTCGGCATCTACTTTTCTGAAGTACAAGCAAACACAGGAGGGTTATGGCTGACAAAGTTTGCAGATGACTGCAACCTGGGCGCCATAGTCGAAAACACATCTGACACAGATATCCTCCAGAAGGGCCTCACAGAAACGGATAACTGGTGCCAGAGCCATGGCCTGAAGTTAAACGCCAAAAATGCATAGTCATACCCTTCGGGAAAAACAAGGTTACCCCTAGCTACCATATAGGTGACAATCCACTGAGCACAGAAAAAGTCATCAGGGATCTGGGGACCCAAGTTGACAGTAGTCTTTCGTTTGACACTCATGTTGCTAAAGTAGTTAGGAAAACCTTCTATATCGCCCACCTGATCATGAAGGGATTCACATCTAGATCAAGGGAGGTCATCGTCCCCTGTACTCATCACTCATTAGACCTATGATTGAGTACAATGCCCGTTCGAATGTATCTGACCAGACACCTGATGCAGCTTGAAAGGCCCCAAAAGTTCCTCACCAAAAGGATAAAGGGTCTCAAAAATATGTCTTATGCTGCCCGACTGAAAGAACTCCAGCTTTATTCAGTCTCATACCGCTTGCTCAGAGGTGACCTGTGCCTGACATATAAGGCCATGTCAAACCCAGATTTGATGAATATGCTTCACCTCAAAAATCTAGATCCCTCAGAACCACAAGGGCGGAGACTTAAACCTTGACACGGTTATAAATAGAACGTGCTGGAGGGACAGATTCATCACCCAGAGACTCCCTATGCTGTGGAACAAAATCCCGGTACATGTGAGGCAGAGCACCTCGCTGGCCTTGTTCAAGAGGAATCTTGACCAATGGATGGGAGATCGCAGATATACCCCAGGGATTACTTCAGTGTCACTGCTTGACAGAGGCACAGAAAAATGATAGGCATAGTTTTTATTCAAACTAAAGGGGTGGCGAAAGCCACATAACTATGGGCTAGGCTTATAAATGCCCTTGGGCAGATAGCCTAGTATGAACCTATGAACCTATGAACCTATGAACCTATGCAGAGTACCTACATATTGACCAGCTGAGTGGATAGAGGAGGGGTGAAGTGGAAGAGGCACAGTAGAGGAAGAAAGTGAGAGAGTTATTGCTGGCATGGGCAATACTGGGTACAAAGGAGACATACAGCATCTATGAAGGGATGACATCAGCAATTTATTACCAGTGAGATGTGTTGGGTAAAATGACTTTAACAGCCATCAGGGGTTATAAAAGTGGTAAATGTGTGAACCAGTCCTGAATTTCTTTATAGTCATACACACTTGTAGAACTTAAGCTCAGCTGTATTCAAACCTCATACCTGTCTGTGTGTATATTCACAAAAAACACAAGCGCCACAGGAGAAGTCTGACATTTAAAGTGTGACAGTTCACTAGCATGAACGATCTTATCAGTATGTTGCATCATGGGTGTAGGCAGAGAATATAATTTTGTAATCGTGTGCTCTTATTGCTGCCCCCCCAACCCACATGTCATTTAAAAAACTGAAATGTTCTGCCAACCCAGCACTTAATAAATGTTTGTATTATTTTTCCTCTAAAAATATTATTAAATATATATTTTTTCAGTCTATGAAACTGTTCTTGGAGGCATTAATTTAGACAGCTGCGAACATAGTATGGCCTAAAAAAGCCATGGTTTCTCTAAATAATACATAGAAAATTATATTCAGTACAATTTGTGTTGCAAAGAAGTTATGGTTGTAAAAGATGCGATAAGGAGATGGTGGAATGATCTAGCATTTTAAAATGTTTCTCCAGAGTAGAAGCCAACATTTATAGCCACGGTAGCCAGAGAAAGCATTCTGAAACATTTCTTCATCCATCTAGATTCAAACCTTTAGAACATTCCAAGAAAAGCATTGATACCTGAGTATTATCTAAGTAAACCACAGAGGAAGATTTGGAGAAATTCAAAAAGAAGCCACATTTCTGATGTTTAGCACTTGACAGTAGAGTTCTGCAAACATGAATCTATGTATGCGCTCATTTGCATTACCTATTGACCACTGTATTCTGTTCATCGAACTCTTCATCTTGTTGAAAAGTACATTAAACTGAATAAACATAGCTAAGCACATTGGCATGAAGTGCAACAGGGTAATGCAGCTTAAGGCAATAAAATCACACCCCCCATTAGGGAAACAACCAAAAATATTTTTACCAAAGCCAACTTCACGCTTCTTAAGACAGAAGTTGCAAACTTCACGACACCCACGCAGATGGACAATAGAGGTACAACTGCTGAATCCTACACAAATGCACTTTATAAGCACTTACACGAGTGCATCGATCGTGCTATCCCTAACAGAACCAAGATGCTATCCTCCAAAAAAGGAAGCCAATCTGGTGGTCTTCTGCCATAAACAAACTCTACAACAGAAGCAAGAAACTGTTGCAAAAAAGAGTAAAATTCCATGACTGGAAGAACTCCCTGGTCAGCCTGAGTAAGAAGCTGAGATCCCTCATAAAATCCTCCAAAGCTAGTTATGAAAACAAAATTGCCACTGATTCTAAAGGCAACCACAAAGCATTCTATAGCTATGTCAAGAATCTCAATGGCAACACTCAGATCTGCTCTGAGTTACATCACAATGACACTAAATATACAGAACCAACTGATATTGCCAACATCCTGGCAGATAGGTTCAGTGCTAACTTTACCCCTCTCTCACCCCCTAAAGGGCCCATCTTTATGCCAGAAGAATGCAAAGTTCCTTTAATCACGGCTGCACAGGTAAAAACCTCACTCTCCAAAGCCAAGAACACAGCATCCATGGGACCTGACAACATCCCAGGCTGCCTTCTACATGAACTACAGAATGAACTGGCACCCCACCTAAGTACCATGTTCAATCATAGCCTCACCTCAGGCTTTGGGCCCATTGAATGGCGCACCGCGACAGTTATCCCACTCCACAAAGGGGGTGCCACAACAGACCCCGGGAACTACTGCCCCATTAGCCTGACAAGCCTCGTCTGCAAGGCCATGGAACATATCATCATGGAACTCATAAACAAAGACATTGGAGATCTCCAAACTCTGGACCCCACACAGTTTGGGTTTGTAAAAGGCAGATCATGTCTCCTAAACCTGATAGACTTCTTTGAAGTAGTCACCAAAGCCATAGATGAGGGTAAGGTGGTTCACACAGCCTATCTAGATCTCGCCAAGGCTTTCGACACCATCCCCCACTCTGAAATTATATATAAACTCACTAAACTAGGTATAAATCCTTATGTCACAAGATGAGTTTTCAAATGGCTTACTGACAGAACCCACACTGTGAAAGTAGCAGACTCCAAATCAGACTTCAGACCAGTGACAAGTGGAGTACCACAGGGTTCAGTCCTGGGTCCTCTCCTGTTTGGTATCTACTTCTGTGAAGCACAGGCTAACACAGAAGGTCTTTGGCTAACTAAATTTGCAGATGACTGCAAACTAGGAGCCATAATCAAAACTCCTAATGATGTGGACATCCTACAAAAGGGCCTCACTGAGACAGATGCCTGGTGTCAAAGACATGGTCTCAAGCTCAATGCCAAAAAGTGCATTGTCATCCCCTTTGGTAAAAACTCTGTACCCATGAACTACCACATAGGAGATAGTCTACTTAACACCGAAAGTGTGATAAGAGACCTTGGGATACAGGTGGAGAGTAGTCTCTCCTTTGATAATCACATCACCACAGTGGTCAGGGAATCCTTCTACGTGGCACACCTCATCACAAAAGGTTTTTCATCCAGAAAAAAAGAGGTCATTGTTCCCCTCTACTCATCACTCATTAGGCCCATTATAGAGTACAATGCCCCTTTTGGTATGTACCTCACAAGACATCTACAACAACTGGAAAGGCCGCAGAAATACCTCACAAAGAGGATTACCAGCCTCAAACAGATGCCCCATGCAGACCATCTCAAAAAACTCCAGCTTTACTCCGTCGCATATCGCCTACTCAGAGGTGATCTCTGCCTAACATACAAAGCTATGTCAAACCCAGAGCTGCTGGACATGCTCCACTTAACGAAATCCCAAACCCTCCGAGCTACACGCTCCAGGGACCTAAACCTTGTCACCACAATAAACAGAACATGCTGGAGGGATAGATTCCTGTCCCAGAGACTTCCCATACTCTGGAACAGACTACCTATCTTTGTCAAACAGAGCTCCTCATTAGCACTCTTCGAGAAAAATCTTGATGATTGGATGGGTAATAGGAAATTCACCCCGGAGATCACTTCTGTGGTTCTGCTTGACAGGGGCACAGGAAACTAATTTTCTTGGGTGGCGAAAGCCAGGGTACCTTTTTGGCTAAGCTTGGGAATATATAGGGCCAATAGCCTAGTACCTACCTATGAACCTATGAACCTATGAACAAGCTATTAACATAAGCTGTGTACTTTCATTTAGCTTTAGTTGCACTGTTGTTCAGCTGTTGACATTACGCAAATGCAGAGTGGGAAGAATAATGATACAGAAGGGAGAAGATATATCACCAGGGTGAGATGGAGGTAGGAACAAAGTAGCTTATGACAGGAGAAAGATAATGGTGGCTCATAATAATATGTAGCCAACAGGCAGACATAAAATAGTGTACCAAAAACAGAAAGCAATACTTAGCTAATAGCTGGATTAGAGCCCTTGAAATGAGTCAAAATCTGTCTATACTTGTGAGCATTAGCTCACTCTGCCACAAAGGAATTATGACTTTACAGCATTTAATAACACAGCTGTAGCACAGCGACAACATCCTGAAGCAGAAGAGGTGAACAGAGAGAGACTGAGACAGGTCTAGAGAGGAAGAGCAACAATATGTTTTATGTGACATGTAGGAACATCTGTATGTTGTGTTACTCCTACTTATTACATCACCATTAATTTGTCATGCTCTGTACAATAAAGTGCTTGCTATAGAGAGAAATAAGGGGTAGGAGAGTGCAATAAACATGAAGACGTAACCAGAATAAGATTGGCTTAGTAAGTCTCCCTGTTGAGGCTGCAATGTGTTTTGCAGTAATGTCTTGCTGCACTATTCAATGTTGTATATGGAGAGAAATAGAGATGTTTGTAGTCAAATATGTGATTGGAATATCTAATCTCATGAATTAATAAATTCACCTTCAGCTGTAATCAAACACATGACACTATGTAAAAAAAATAATAGTCTACAAACAGGGTAATTATATCACCATGCCATTAAGGGACTCCTACTGTATTATATCCAATAGCTTGAGAACTGTTACATTAACTGTTTCACAGTACTGCCTTTAGTGTGCCTTTACACTGTGTTCCCATACTATAGTTGATGTTAACACATTTGAATGAAAGTAACCAGACCACTGTGGATTAAACTGAAATCATCAGCTTTTGCAATAAGAAGTTAAGTAATGTTCACCATCGCTCAGCATTGTTGCACTATGCCAACCAATGTGCATATTCTGAGGATATAAAATTAAGGCTTTTTCATGGGCCATTTCTGGCCGTGTGTGCTGTATGTGAATCTGTTTTTTTATCAGATTAACCATTTGAAAAAGAGGTGGATATGACAGTGTTGAAAATGGGGTTGGCAAGCAGAGGGTAGGACAAGCAGAAAGAATATGGAAATTTGCAAGAGGGTTGTTTGAGAGCACCATAGCAATCCACTTCTTCACTACATAAGTATACAATTATACACTCATTTTCATGGCTTTGGAGAGTTACCACGCTGGCTGGTGATGGGTGACAACAACAGAATAATGTTGTATGGTCAGTTGGACCAAATCAAGTGTGTCAAGATGACACATAGGTGAAGTGGAGAGCTACTGTATATATGGGGAGCAATTCTTTGTGGGCCAGTTACCCATTTTGTTTTTAGGGAGAGAGGAATATTGTAGGAGATGCTTAGGAATGATAGGGTCAGGTATATAGGATAGGGTAATTTAGGAAGCTTGTGCAAACATAATTTACTATTATACACCTTTACCACATCCATATATGATGGGAAGGTACTAGTGTATCTTAAAATAGACAAATCTCACTGCTATGATATAAAAAAGACTAGCATTTATTACCCTATGATGGATAAGGAGCTATGCATTCAAATGTAATAATTGCAATTACCAGTGAAAAAGTACAGAACTAGCACAAAAAACAAGCCACCCTGGTGGAATCACATAATCAGTCAGATGTATAACAGGAAGAAGAAAATCATGACAAAAATTAGGAGGTTCAGTACCCAGCAGGATAAAAACACTCTCATTAAACTAAACAAGCAACTCAGAGGACAAATAAAGTCTACCAAAGTCAAAATTATGGTAAGTTTGGCCTCCCAGGCCAAAGACAACCACAAAGCATTATTTATTATGTCTGCAACCTCAAAGGCAATTCACAATTATGTGCAGAGGTCATTGTAAATGGAGCCACCTATACTGAGCCAGAAGATATAACAAATCTCCTGGCTGATAAATTCAGCTCCAACTTTACTCCTCTCTCCCCCTCAACCTTCCCTCAGGAAATATCAAATATAACTCCTCCTACTATCACTAGGGAACAGGTCCTTAATGCTCTCTCTAAGACCATGAACACTGCATCAATGCGCCCAGACAATATCCCAGGATGCCTTCTACATAGCATGAAACATGACATGTCAGGGCCTCTGGAATTACCATTCAACTGTAGCCTCCAAACAGGCTTCATGCCTCATGAATCGAGAAATGTAACAGTCATCACTCTGCATAAAGTTGGACATCTACAGATCCTGGAAACTACAGACCTATAAGTCTCACTAGTCTTATATGTAAAGTCATGGAAAGCATTATCATGGAGATGATCAATAGTGATGCAGTAAAGCGCCAGACACTGGACGCAACCCAGTTTGGTTTTGTCAAGGGCAAATCATGCCTACTCAACCTGGTGGACTTCTTTGAGAAGGTCACCAAAGCAATGGATAAGGGCAAAATCATTCACACTGCCTATCTTGACCTGGCCAAGGCATTTGACACAATACCCCCACTCGGGCATTGTTGACAAACTCAAGAGGTTAGGTACAAACCGTATGTCACCCAGTGGATAGCCAACTGGCTCACAGACAGGACCCAGGAAGTTAGAATTGGGGAGTCCACCTCCACAAAGAGGTCAGTCACAAGTGGAGTCCCTTAGGGATCAGTCCTTGGACCACTCCTTTTTGGCATTTACTTCTCAGAAGCCAGTGCCAATGTCATTGGTCTCTGGCTGAAAAAATTTGCAGATGATTGCAAATTAAGATCAGTCATTGACTCTCACACTGAAACAGATGTTCTCCAGGAGAGGCTGACACAGACAAACAACTGGTGTCAAGGTCATGGACTAAAACTAAATGCCAAGAAATGCATAATAGTATTCTTTGGGAAGTCATCCATCCCTGGTAACTAGCATATTGACAACACATTCCTTAGAGATGACCCAGTAGTCAGGGACTTAGGGACACACATAGATAATAATCTAGATTTTGATCATCACGTGTCTACAGTGGTGAGGAAATCATTCTATGTTGTGCAACTTATAAACAAAGGTATGGCATCTAAGTCCAAGAAAGTCATTGTTCCACTATATTCAGCATTCATCAGACCTATCATTGAGTGCAGTGCCCCCTTTGCTATGTACCTAACCAGGCATATCCAACAACTGGAATGTCCACAAATGTTTCTCACTAAAAGAATACAGGGCGCAAGTAATATGTCCTATGCAGAACCCCTAAAGGCCCTATCCCTGCATTCTGTCTCCTACAGGCTTTTGAGGGGAGATCTATGCCTGGCATACAGGGCACCATCAGACCCCACTCTGATGGACCTCCTGCATATCCACAAAACAAACAGTACCAGAATTACCCGTTCCAAAGACTTAGACTTGTTGGAGAGATAGATATGTATCCCAGAGACTGCCCCATCTATGGAACAGGCTCCCCATCCATGTGAAGCAGAGTTTCTCCCTAATCCAATTCAAGTGCAACTTGGAAACCAGAAATTCATTCCTGGTTTGGCACCTATGTCTCTGATGCAAACAGATAACCTATAAATGGTTCATCTCCCAGGCCCATGCTTACACTTATCAAGTGTATCACAACTTGTCAGAGATTTGGGATGCATGGCTAGGCTTAAAATGGTCCTTGTGGTTGTTAGCCTAGTAAACACCTATGAACCATATTTGAATTGTTCCTGATGTATTACTGTTCATAATATTTTAGAAGTACTTATCCAGTAATAAAAAGTAATTACTGCGGATGGATATTGAACCCAAGCATATTTAATCTGGTGCTCACATTGCCTAATGCAAGCAGCAAGAGTTAGTGGGGAAGGCATACATGTTTGTGATCAAGGTTGAGGTATGCCTGCTCAAGATGTTAGTGACTGAAGGAATGTAATCAGCTTTCTGGCTTGAATTTGTACCCTAGCCATACTTACCCCATGCTTTTTGAGGTGACTCAATCTCTTCTGGGCACCTCATGGTTTTCAGGTATTTCCTATGCAGCTGTACAGTACAAAAAGAAAAGAAATATATATGAAAGTATAATGAGTAACTGTATTGGCTAGCTAAATCATTAATGCCATATCATAGAGAGGTTATGGGTCAGTATACTTACACAATTTAGGGGTGTTTGCAGTCCTAAATTCAGCCTTCCATCACCTTAGGAGTTCCTGCTTGCACTTCATAAGGTCACTAAAATGTAATGACATTGTTCCCCAGTGCATGGAATGCCAGTTGCACTGGAGACAGCCTTGGCTATGCTATTTCAAGCCTCAGCCTTATACTGACACCTGATATAATCTCCCTGCAGCAGCCTACACCTGTAGTGCTTTACAAGGGGCGCCACATATATCCTGGACTTCTCAACATATCACCTTTGTGTTCCAAATTTAGCACCATTCTCTCCCTCACCAGCCATGTATGCAAAAGTCAAGCTAACAAGCTATGTCTGAATTGATACCCAATTCAGGTCTCATTTGTAACTATTTGTCCATAATGACACACAGCCTTGACAACTGCACTATGAAATTGAAAGCAAATGTATTCCTTAGCAGACACATTAGCACTAATTACATCACATAGCAGTATAGGTGTGAAAGATGGCATTGAACTTTGCTATGTGTAATGCTTAACCTATTGACACAAATTCCAATGTTTAACAATGGAATGGTTAATCACATAGCTTTTAAACCTTACAATTTGGAAGGAGAAAGAGGATGAATTGTGACATATTGTTAAGTTGGTGCTTACACAATGAAAAAACATTGTGGTACCAGCTGGGATTGAACCCATGTGTTAAAACATGCACACACTGACATTTAGCTTATTAATTGCCATTGCCATAAGAGAACTACATTTTAAGCATGGTAATTAGTGATATATTAATTTCATAATGAATGAAGATACATTTCAGAAAGGCCTGTATGTGTGTGATTTTAATTAGTCCTGGGAATGCATTCCTATGTAAAAGTCAGTATTTGTGTTTGTAAATATATTTCAGATAGATACAGTTGAATGAGCTGAGTAATACAGGTTGGGATATGTTACACACATATTTACAATACCTTGCATAAACACATACTGTAGTTAGGATATATGATGAGTCATGATGAGTATAAAAACGTATTATGCCCATCATACATATGAAAGTTAATTTTAAATTAAATATTATATTTTTTATGAAACTGGACACACATTAGCTTGAGGTTGTATGTGAAGTTTTAATGATTTATGCTAAAGAGAAAAGTGTACTTATGAAAGCATTACTGATACATTGTAATAAATATGTTTAACATTATCATTTTTCTTTACTCTTACAGTCCTAATCAAAATGTTGTGAGAAATGGGATTCTTACACCCTTTGTAGAAGTATCTTTTAGCAGGATTCAACCTGTTAATCAGCTGTGTTTTTTAACTAAACTAACTGCACTTACACCTTGTGCCAAAGAGATAGGTACATGCCAAGTGTAATTTTTCAACTCAGTATTGTCCAAAGTGTTGAGGAAAGCACACTGTTGCCAGGCATGATTACACTATATAAGACATCCCAAACTAAAGATTTCACTTTTTTAAGTAGTGAACCATGGTTGCATGCTGACAAGTGGATAGCAAATGCAGATTAAAACAAATTAAAATATATATATTGTGATTAATTTAAATATAATCTTTAAACTGGATTAAAACAATGCAGTGTGTGCCTTATTTCACTTAATTCACTTGATTTAAACCTTGTGCCACAGAGAAGGCTGCATAACAAGTGTAGTTTCTTCACTGACTACTATCCTGTAAGCCACACAATGCCACCAGGCATGTTTGTACTGCACAAAGCATCTTAAAATAAAGTTTTTACTTTTTTTCCTTAGGTAGTGAACTGTGTTTGCATACTGCCAAATGGAGAGCAAAAGAAAACTGAAAAGAAAAAAAAACATAAATATTGTGAATAATTGCAATGCCATCTCTAGACAGTATTCGAGCAATGCATCATATGCCTTAGTTCACCCAATTCACTTTATTTTTATACCTTATGCCACAGACTTGGACATCTGTCAGGTGCATTCATTGTAGGAATTACTTTCCATGATGTTGAGGGCCAGCACCAATTCAAGATATTTGTGCTACATAAGGCAGCCTAAACTACATTTTCACTTTTTTCCTTAGACAGTGTTTGCAAGCTGCTAAATAGACAGCAAATGGATAGGGCATTAGAAAAAAAAAGTTGACAGTAAACTAAATGCACTCAGTTGGTATATGTAGCAATGACCAGAGCAAGAATTGCATTCAAATGATACATTCATCCTTCCCAGATCCCATTGCAACATCAGAAATGTACTTCGTGGAACACATTATCAGAATAGTAGTTAATAACAAATAATGTGAAGGTAGACACACAACAGCTCACATGCTGTTAGCAATACTGACAAGATTTGATTTTTAAACAGCATAATGGTATCATAAATATGTATTCAGACCATTCTCTGTAAAATTATTATTTAAGTGAATTCAAACCATGTGCCAGCTGTCCTTTTTTTTCTAAGCTCACTGCACTTACCCTAGTGCTGCAGAGAAAGTTGCCTGGCAGGTGATTTTTTTATTGAGTATTTCAAGAGTGCTGATAGCCACACAATGATACCAGGCTGGTTTATGCTACATAAGGCTGCCTAAACTAAATTTTTTACTTTTTTTCCTTAAGCCGTCAAAGTACATTTCATGCTGCAAAGCATCACACAAATGCAAAAGACAATATTTATCAGAAGCATTCACAATCAATTTCTGGGATATCAGTTTGAAGGAACATGAAAAGAATCACAGTGTAATGAGCAGAGCTGCTACATTACACTGATATATTCAGCCTTCTTGCATCTCCCTGTCACATGATGGATGGCTCACAATATCAGGACTTTAGCTAATGCTATGGGAATGGAGAAGGTCACAGGTAACAGCAAAAATGCTTTCATTTTTCACACAGCACACACAATTAATATTGACATAATTTCCAATGTCTTATCTGTCTGTCACTTTTAGTCAATATTGACCTTACTTGACTTCCTCACATCAACACGTTCATACACCAAAATGAGTGTCAATGTTTATAATGACATCCCTCAGTAAAATGATCTGTAAACCAGCTTTGAACCCTGCATTCCCTGCACCATTTTGCTAAGTTCAGTACATTTGCACATTATGCCACAGAGATATGTGTATGACAGCTTGATTTTCTTTACTCAGTACTGCCCAGACTGTTGGGGAAAGCACAACAATGACAGTCTTAAGTGCACTATTGATGGAAGTCCAAAAAAAAATTGTCAGTTTTTATCTTTGGCAGTGAACTGCTGATCACTGCTACTGACCACTGCCAGTCAATAGAGCACACTGCCAAGTGGCATTCAAACAGTAAAGAGAAAAAGAAAACATTTTGGAAACAAGTCATTTAAATTTTATTTTATTTATTTACCATTTATTTTACCAGGATAAATCCGACTGGAGAGTAGGTGCCATTTTCAGTGGAGTCCTGGGGAGAAAAGCTCCAAGAAGTTACAATGTGAAATACATAAGTTATTAAAGAGTGACAGTTGGTTACAATAATATAAGTTGGGTAAAAAAATGGCAGAATGCTAACATATAAGGCAGAAGACAGTTAAATGCAAAGCAATGTCATAGTACAGTGAGGAGATTACATACCTTATGGTAGTAGTACAGTATGCATTCATAAGTACATATTTACAATATTTACAGCACTATAAATTGCACTTAGGAGTGTAGAGTGAGCTTCAAAGTAGGTACATATTTATAACATTTACAGAGTATTTTATGCACATAGGTGTCAGTGTAAAGTGAGAATCAGAGGCTTAGTGGGTAGGCTTCATACAGTGGGGTGAGGATTCAGGTGGGGCCATTGCAGTTGCAAATAGGGTTAGCATAAAGGTATGATTTAAGGAGGTTTTTAAATATGGTTGTGCAATTTTGTAGCCTGAGATTTGAAGGGAGGGTGGGGAGGCAATTCTGATGTTTAATCAACTTTATTATCTTGCAACAGGAACTTGTATGGGTTTCAACCATCAACTTTTTGGTAAGTCTGTTCTCCATAACATGCCCTCAGTAAGTGTACATCAAAGAGGGGAGATTGTGAAACCCTGGTTGTTCATACCATCAGACTAATCATTGACACTTGCAAGCCATTAGCAGTTAACACTTCTCAGTGCTTATGTTCACAGTACTAGGGTGTGTACATGTCATTGTGTAGCTCCTTATACCATGTTTGCCTGCCCTAAACTTACTGCAGTTTGTGGTATTTAGGAATGCTAATGCTTTAGCACTTTGTTTGCATAATCACAGTGCTGACAGTGCTGACTCTGCACTATATAAAGATAATCATGTAGCTAATGCACTTGTAACAAAGAGAGGAGACTGTTTGGGTTCAGAGAGCATAATACTGATAAATAAACACAGCTCATGGAGAATTACTTACTTTCTACACTGCTTTATTGTCAAGGTATGTTGCTATTTGTTACAGCTTGCTTTTGTTGAAATTTTGGGTAGATGGCACAGTGGTGCAGTAGTTTGTATTGTTTCCTTACAACAAGAGGTTCTCAGGATTGATTCAAACTGGAGTGCCTTCTGTGCAGAGTCTGCATGCCCTCCCTGTGTTCTTGTAGGTTTCCTCCCGTTTCCTCCCACATTACAAAGACATGCATCTGGAGCATTTCTCCCTGAGCCTCTGATGAAAATTGGCTTTTTCCAAGTTGGACTTTCCCGGTAAACAAATGTTAAATAAATAAATGTCAATGGCCACTCCACAATTTTTTATCTTTATATTTTGTCTTTATCCCTTTAATTTCGGCATATCCCAGGTATATTAGCTATGTCTGCATTACAAAAAGTATGCTACAGAATGCTACGTGACCTGCATTTTGTAGGTTGTAGTTTATTATTTCCACAGTTATTGCAGATGAGTATATTATAACTTTGTAGCAAGGTCTGGCATTTTACATATATTAGCAAAAAGAGAAAAGTGTTGAGTTTGTGTTTTTCACTTGAGTGCTATCCACAGCAGGGACAATGGCACTTATAATAGTTGTCTTACATTTCTACTGCTACATTGTAATTTTTTTACTGTTAATGCTGAGATGTATTACTCAGTTACACAGACCTCTGTTATCTGCTTTACAGAACTGTTATAGATTGTTGTTGATATTTCATTTAGAATAGTTTTGTGGGGTGTCTGTCCTAACTCATGTGCAATCATATGGAACATTACCTTTTAAATTGGTATGTGTATGATAGATGCATCTATTCATACAAAACTGAGTTCAAAGCCATCCTGTATATTATATATTTAATTATGTATCTGTTCTCTGTTTCATCTCAGGGTCTATATCATGACATCGAAAAGACCGGAGATCGAATGGCATTTATATCAAAAATGCCATTTATAGAAGTTGCTCTTGTGGAGGCGCCCCCTGCTAATTATATATACCAACTCTGAGATTGCACTACAGTGAGGAAAGTACAAAATTTTCAATCTTCACTTACTGAGATCTCACAATAAACAACTCAATGAATGGCATTTCCGATGTAAATGATATTCAATCACTGGTCTTTTTGATTTAGTGATATAGACCCTTCATCTCATACAGGGATATGGCACCCAATAAGAAATTTGTACCCTGCAAGCTACCATACACTGATGCAAAAAATGAGGTCATTATCCAAGCCTTATGTCACCATGGAGCTTTTCTCTTAAGAGAGCTAGAGCTGGCAAATCTGCCCAAGACAGGATATGGTAGCAGGTGGTTGATGTAATCACTGCTGTTGAAGGGCATGAGGGAAATTACTCTCGGATATGACACTGGGCAACTGATTTGATAAGGTGGCTATGGGAGGTGGCTCTCCTACTGAACCACCACTAACTGAAACAGAGGATTTCCTGTCCATTGTCAGAGATCCAGATAGCTCAGCAGAGGGTTCACACAAAATCCTTGACACTGGTGCTGAGGTAGGTGACAGATCAAGTGTGTCAAACGCAGAACTTCCAGATATGCAAAATGCAAGTGTTATTGCTACATATTTATATGTATATATTTTAGATGTCTGATGTATATAGAACCAGCGATGCATGTGAGTTAGACAACACAGTAATAGAGAAATAGAATAGGGTGGTTGGGGGGGTCCAACTGTTCCTTACAATTTTGTATGAGAACATTATTAACCTGCATGTCCATGGAAATTTGGAAATTTCCTATTTTTCTTGTTTAATTTGCATTGTGATACTTATCAGTCTTCTTTCCTTCCCTTTCCCTTCTACACATACAGGGACATCTGTATTGCAGACTGACAGCCACTTGCACATGGTAAGCACGCATTTTGTTATTGTTATTATTGTATATAAAGTAGAGTCAGGTCTAAATAAAAGTAAAATTTGTGTTGCATTAGCATCTATTAGTGTTTAACATACTTTTCTTATTAGAAAAATATGTGATAAATTTTATTCTGTATTTCTCTGTTTGTTATGTATATTGTTTATCACATGTGATCTTGACAGTGGAACTGTGGTTCAGAGCATCAATGATGACACATAGTGTGGGGGTGGAGATGGTCAGTCTGATACTGAGGGTGTGGCTACACCTCCCATGCCCATATTTTGGACACAATCAATATGCCTGCTCATCCCCATGATACCTCAGACAGAGGACAAGTTGAGGGTGATGCAGTTGATCAGGGTAATCAGTTTTCTCTGGTTGGAGAGTTGGCAGCTTCTCCCTGCATCAATTGTCAGGGTGAAATGACACACAAGAGGGTTGGTAGAAGTGCTTGGAGGAGATCTGCTGTCCACCCTCCTCCTGATGCCACCAGATGTGTGTTTATAGTCAAAGTGAAGTACAGCAGGTGGAACCTAGATGGCCAACTAAGAGCAGTGAATTTTGAGAGCTCCATAAACTAGTATAATAATACAGGAAAATGTTATTATTTTCAAGTTTTAAACATCAGAAATCTATAGATAAACTACTAAACTATATACATATCAATTTTGGTGGAGATATACAAAAATGTTCCTGTCAAGTAACTTGGAGATATATTGAGTCATTGAATATGAACAATTCAAGGAATTCTCATCCAGATGCTGCTTTGAAAAAAGAACTGCAATTGATGACATCTACCTTACAGGAACTATCTTTGAAGATGGATGGCTTTAAAAATGACTTAGAAAACCTCAAATTAAATTCTTAAAAACAGAGTGACAGACTGTTAAGGAACTATTACAGCAACACCATACAAAAATAACAAATACAGAGAGTTCTCTAAATGACATTGAAGGGAGACTTGAAGATGGAGAATTCCAAAAATAATTTCTGCTTAAACAAAATACATGGCTGCTTAACAAAATAGATGACTTAGAAAACAGGAAAGGAGAAACAACATTAAGGATATTTGGTCTGCCTGAAAACACTGAAGGAGAAGACATTATTTCATTCTTAACAACCTGGATTCCTGAATTTTTAAACTTGAAAGAGGGACTTTCATTTGGAATTGAAAGGGCACATACAGTACTGAGGAAACCTGCTTCTAACTCAACAAATACTCCACCTAGATCCATAGTTATAAAATTTCTTTCATTTCTGGGCAAGGAGCTAATATTAAAATCTACTTGGAGAAAATCGCCCTTAAAATACAATCAAAGCCTGATAAGGTTTGACAATGATTATTCTTCCAGAATACTAGAACAAAGGAAAAAACTCTGGCCAGTAATAAAACTGTTGAAACAAAACAACATTAAAGCACAGCTGGCCTTTCCAGCCAAGATAAAAATACTTTTTGCCAATGAGATGAGAACCTTTAATGACTTAAAAGACGCTACTATAGTCATCAAAAACAACAACATAGTGTCTATCCCAGATGAAATGGAATGGATGGCCCCTACTCTTAAAAGAGTAAAAGAAACAAATCCTTGGACCGATGCTAGAAAGAAGAAACAAAAAACTGATTCCAAGATAGCTGTCCCAAAAAAATAACTCTTACAACTACATCTCTCAAAGTATCGACTGATATGGTACATCATTTGTCATTTGTTTTTATTTAAAAAAAGGAAGGGATTCTTAAACAACTGAGAAACAGTAATGATTTATTCAGAATGTTTAAAGAGTCCATTAATTCTTCACAAACAAAGGTAGGTCAAGATGGATTACTATTTATACTATATATAAGCTAAACAAAGCATCATATAATACAAACATAAAAGTTTCTATTACCCTACTTGAACTCAATGAATACTTATCTTGCTCATTTTTCATTGATTTTACTTATAATAATTTAAGTAATTAATTAACTAATTTAACAAGGTACTATTCATCAGAGTTCAGACTCAAATGTAACAAATTAACATCATATATAATAACAGTAACAGCAGAGTGTTTAAAAAAAATGCTGTCATGGAGACTAATGCCTTCTTCAGTTAAAGTATGATTTAGAAATGTCATGTATATCCTGGTTAAATAATAGTAGCAAGTGCTTAGTACAAATGTCATCATTATTCTGCCTAAATATAGTTAATATCAATTATGGCAGGTATCACAGCTACGAGTGCTGTTTGATCAATCCTGATATGGTGTGTGTGGATGCAGCTGTTGGGCAGCAAGTACAAATGTCATTATTATTCTGTCTAAACATAGTTAATATCACTTATGGCAGGTATCATAGCTTTGAGTGCTGTTTGATCAATCCTGATGTGGTATATGTGGATGCAGCCATGTCTGGCAGCTAGTACAAATGTCATTATTATTCTGTCTAAACATAATTAATATAAATTATGGCAGGTATCATAGTTTTGAGTGCTGTTTGATTAAGCCTGACATGTATGTGGATGCAGCTGTGTCTGGCAGCTGTTATATGTTGCCGTTTTTGTCTTCGGGAAGCTGTGGGTTGCGGCTTGTGATCAAGATTTATGATGCTTGTGTATTAGGAAGAGACATTTGGTGTTTTCTCCTGGATCCAGGGGAAGGGGGTTGATAGAACTGTGATTTGGAATATTTTGGCAGAGAATGGTTTGTTTGGACATCTGCTGAGTGAGAGGTGGGAGGGTTGGAGGAGTGTCTTGTCTCTTGTTGTGGCGGCTTGTTGGGATGCTTTTTTTTTTTTGATCTGTTTGCTCTCTGTTCTTTTCCTGGCTGCTGCCTCGCTGAAAGGGAGGGAATTTAGGCTTGAAGTTGCAATAAAGTGAAGCTTTGCTTCAGGTGCATCGCGAGCCTCTGGTATGCAGTACACAGATACACTAACAGAAACAGACACTCCCAGATTGCTTTGGTAATGGAGACAGAGTGATGATAATGCTTAATGGCTCTGAGGAGCATCCGAGATGATTCTCAGCAATGACATTTTTGGTTTTAAAAAAATATATATATAATAAAAGGGTTGTTTTAAATCACATGTATACATATTGATGGTCTCCCAACACTTCATTTAGCTCATTAAGTTGATTCTTGATAAAAAAAAATGAACAAATAATAAGCGCAATTTTATATTTAAAATGTATTTTGGTCCAGATACATTAAGGACTTACATAAGAGTGGAATTCTGAGTTATTGTGAAAGAATAAAAGCACTTAGTCTTGTGCAGTACCCTTTGCAGTGCTCTGGGAGGTGAGCTTGCTCGGACGTGTTGTGCATATGGAGATAGCTGATTCTAGGGGTGTTTGGGATTGCCAAGAAGTGCTAGAGAGTCATCAGATTTCCTTCATATAAATATCTGTGGGAATGGAAAGTGTGTTGAGTGGTTCACTGGCAGAGTGGCCACTGCATGGAACAGGCTGGTAAAATGGAACAGGACAAATATTGGTTTGGATATTTTAAGAGCACATGAACTAGTGAATGGTATTCTGGCAAAACTGGATGGGCATTGTTGCCAGCGCTTGAAGTACTGATATGTGTGTATGTAAGGATGGAAATATACTTATAACAAATAAGAAACTAGAAGGGTCTCATAATTTAAAGTCTATAGACTGTATAAACATGTTTGGAAGGAGCTAATAATAAGAATAAACATTACAGCTTGTGGTTTCTCAAATAACTAAGCAAAGCCAAAAAAAAAAAAAAAACACACACACATAATAGTTATGTAATTATGTAATGTATGCTTTTAGTAAATCTAGACATAAACTATATAATCCTCATATAAGATGAAGCAGTCTGCTGAATTTAGATATTAAAGAAAGTATTTAATAACATGGGCTTGTGTATAATAACACTACTGTCTTAACTTGTCATAAATGACATACACTACATTGAACATCAAGGGGAAGCATGACAATGTTCTTATATAAGTAAATATGCATAACAAGTCATGTAATTGCTTTAACTTGAGTTGTAGTTTTTGTAACCCATTTTTGACCATATATAATACTTAAGTGGTTACCATGGTAACTAATGTTTTATACATGACATCAAACTGACAAAGTTGTTCAAGAGAAACAATAGAAGCCTGAACTTGAAATGTCACAGAATGTAACAATCATATTCTGAACAAATAGTATTAAATTGACAATAGACACTGGGCAGGATTCACAAAGCCTCCGTGTAAGAGATACATGGCTTACACGGAGGCTGCAGTTAAATGGTGTGACGTCAGCATGTCATGCATATGCATGAGGGCATGCTGAATCACACTGAAGGCTAACACGGTCCGTGGAAGACAGTAGGGGGCGTGTCCGTAGGCAGAGCCCTGCAAGCAGACACACACCCAGAAGAGTAAAATTGCCCAAAGTAAACACCCACGACAGAGGCCATGGAAATGTGAATAAACACAACACAACACATGCCCCCACAGACTATGAACATAAAATATATAAATGAACATGTTATATATTTTTTTAAATCGTCAAGATGTTTGCCCGTGAGTGCGCTCGTTTGCGCGGGCATGCCCGTAGCTTAGCCACAGTTAGCAGTCAGTGGAAAAGGATATAATAACTAAATATGCAAAGTAAGCCAAGAAGCAATAGCGTAGCGGTAGAGACGTCGGCTGAAGAGCAGGCAGACATGGTTCGAGCCCCCACAACACCAATTTTTATTTTTAGTAAAATAAGCACGAAACAAGTCCCTGACAAACATGTACACATATAAAATCATAGTTCATGTAAAATGTAATGAAATAGTCCATTTATTTTGAAGAAATGTGAGATAACAAAATAATAAAAAATGCCAGATGTGCCTATAGCTGAGCTACAGTTTATCAAGGTGAGTGCATCTGCCCGTAGGTGAGCAGTGGTTTAACAGGTGCAAAATGAGTGCCCGTAGGTGAGCAGTGGTTTAACAGGTGCAAAATGAGTGCCCGTAGGTGAGCAGTGGTTCAACAGGTGCAAAATGAGTGCCCGTAGGTGAGCAGTGGTTTAACACTCTGAAACTGTGTGCCCCTAGCTGAGCTGAGCGTAATATGCATGCTGACAGCCAAATGATGCGTAAACCAGCGTAACCCGTTTGCGTGGAGCTGCATGCCGCGCAAACAAGCTAACCGACGGGCAACGTTGAGCAAGCCGTATCAAAACTGCCTTTACACAGACGCACCCCTCAGCCTGTCTAGACAGTCATAAAAAATAAAAAGCAGTGGCCAGGTTCGAACCCAGGATACTATGCACCATAGTCAAGGTACTGAACCACTAAGACATGACAGCAGTAACTATAAATGCAGTAATAGCAAATATATAGGAATGAATACAAAGTGGAGCATGACAAAGCAGGTTTTGTGAAGTTGATACAATTCCAAAATGGCCAATCACAGATATGTGCGGGAAAAACGGCATATATAAGCCCCATAGGCGGGAATACACAGCATAAACGATTGTAGAACTGACTTGCAGCCAGAATGTCAGGAGTAGGTGAGGGTAGTTGCTTCCGAGCACAGAGGTGGGGCATTGAGGAGTCCAGATACATGGTCTGGCTCCTAGTCCACAATCATGAGGCCCAACTCATGCAGGGCCAGGTCCTGTGGGGAGCATATAGGGCTGAGGCATGGGACCGGTTGGCTCATGATCTCACCAGTGCCACAGGGATTCCAAGGACTGGTGAGCAGGTTTGTCACCACCATGCGGACCTGAAGAGACGCAAGCAGGACCAATTGAACCTTTGGATCCAGGAGGCCCTGCAAATGCCCAACACCCCACTACTGAGTAAGTTACATTTAATTATGTATGTAAGAAATTAAACTAGCTGATATTATGGAGCTGTGTATTCCAATATTACTTCATTTATATTAAAGCTGCAGGTGTCCGTTCTGCGAACCGCAGAGCCTATGGCGATAGGCTGGTGCGGTTGCACCACCAGGCAGGTCAGTAATCCTCCCCCAGTAACTGTAAAGAAATATAAAAGTATGACAGTTAGCAAAAGAGTGCAGTGTAGTCACTAAGTAATAGAATGTGCAAGTAACAGTGTAAGAGTGTTTGCAAGTATTGCTTGATTACAAAAGTGTGTTGCAGTCTGTAATCCAAACAGAAAAATGTCTGAAATAAAGTCTGAAATAAAGATGCCCCACCTGTAATATAATAGTACACAACCTGCAGCAGGCTGAAAAGTACAGCTGCAGAAGATGAGCAAATCACATGTGTGAAATATACCCCTGTTGAAATACTGAAACATGACAGAAGTGAGACTGCTGGAAAGGATTGTAATAACTACAGGTAAAACATGTCAATAAAGCCTAGAAGTCAGTACCATCCTGAATAGTAAAATGAAAACAAGTGAGAGAGTGTGAGAAAGAGTTATGAATCCACCAATAAAGTAGTAATAACCCCTGAATAAAGTATACTGCAGGCAGTACAGAATGAAATGAATGTGAGACGCAAAACCAAACAGCGAAATCTGTTCAAAGTGTTGCTGCAGCTGGAATGTGTATCCCAAAATCTGGATATGTTGCTCTAAGTGTGCAATATGCAGATAGTATGATTGTCTGACATACCAAACATCCACAGTTGTCTATAGCTATATAAAGCAAATGTAGCAGGATGATGTAGCTGAACAAAGCCAGATATGAATGTGTATGAAGAACAATAAAATGTATATTGATGTAGCAGTAACAGTCCTATCACCAAATTGAAGTAGTTATCATATAGGAAACTAGTTAGAACAGTAGTGTGTATATATGTGCAGCTATTAGAAATGTACAGCATATGTATTGGTATTCGAAGGTGTTAATATTATTTTCCTCACCCCACCCTATAACCACATATAACCCATTCCACGTGAAAATGGTATGTGCAATCACAATTAACACCCCTGGACATTTGTCCTGTTGGGTCATAAATATTTGCATGTCCGTTGATGCATCTGCCCTGGTCATACATCCAAACCTGATGGCCTGTTGCCATCAATCAACCCTGCATGTTGTTGGACTGTGTATTGCTGTTCAAATTATGCATGTGTTATGCTCGCTGTTCAATGGTGTGAATATCTGGGTGTTTGGTTAATGGGAATACTAATGCATGCTGTTACAACTAATTGCGAATGGTATTATATGTTACTAACCCAAACTGTCATGACATAATGCAAAACATAGGACGACAGGGAAGGCGGGTTCCAGCGGACCCACCTCTCCCACCTCAGCTGGCGAGTGCACCTGGCACTAGTGCCCAGTCTGGACGCTCCTCCGGTATCCCTGTGCCACCTGTGGGTGGAAGCGCTGCAGGGGATGGGGCTCGTCCCCCCTCTGCAAGTGTGGCTGGAGGAGAACCACCACTCACCCTCCATAGCGTCCGGACTGTGGTGCGTAGGGAGATCCAGGAATCTGTTCTTGGGCCCCTACGCCAGCTTGAGGCACAGGTGGCACAACTAACGGGCATGCCTGTTGCCCGGCCTACACAGCCCCCAGCACAGCCCCGTCCTGGGCAGTGAAGGTACAGTGGCAACTGCCCATGGGTGGGGATATCAGTTCCACTGTTGCCATCTGTGGGCTCATGGGCTCTGGATATCCAAACATCCGTCCCCGTCAATTGTGTAACCCCCCCACACGTGTCATACACCGCCCCTGTATGCGTCTTGTTTGTCTTGTCTGTTGACCTACCCAACCTACCTCCCCAGCTATACTGACTTCCTTCACCTGACATACCACTCTCACCTGAAAAAAAAAAAAAAGGGCACTCTGTACCCACAAAAAAATTATGCCCCATACATAGCTGCCCATTCTGCACACATGTCTGCTGGACATGGAAACTATCAATTACAATTGGCTGTACAACAAGTATTATTGTTGTCCTGACATCTCTCCCAGGGGTGGAAGGTTTTAAATGTCACACCAAATTAGATACATATGCACAGCTGTTGCTGATGAAGAAATGGGCAGCTATGGGCCTTACCTACATCCCTCCTGCAAATCCCAAGCTTGTTTCCCTACTGTCTTACCCTCTTTGTGACCCCTTTTTCACCACTTTCCTGTCACCCCATTTTCATTTCTTTCAAAGAAAATAGCGCGGGTGTGCGCCAGAGTAAGCACTGTTAAGCGGTTGTAAGCAGGTGTGCGCGTGTGTGCGTGGAGCTAAACGCCAGTGCACATGCGTGAGCTCCGCGCAAACCAGCGCTAACCTGGTTAAAACTGCTTAAAAGTGCCTTAATCACTCTGATTGACAGGTCCTGTAGTCAGTTCAAAAGCAAAATAAAATCCCACTGTCAGTCCCGAACCCAGGACCTTGGAAACAGTAGTCTGCATGACCTACCACTAAGCCATGACTCTTATACAAGAACATTGTGCTAAAATAAATATATCATGTAATAGTAGGAATGAATGTAAAGGGAATATAGGATGTGTAGTACACAAAGCATGCCAGTCATACTTACTGTCAGAACTAGTGGATTTCCATAATAGTAGTGTGTGAACAGAAACAGCCATGCTAGTTGGTAGCTAGTAGGTAATAATGTCAGTTAATGTACATATATAAATGTATGTATATTTACATATATATATATATATATATATATATATATATATATATATAGTTGTAGGTGTCATTGTGCATACACACTTACTACAGGAAACAGGAGAGAGGAATGGAGAAATGTTAATCCACAACACAGCCTGAATCATGAGAGAGATACTAACCTTTACACTCACAGAACAGTGTCCACAGCATACCAGCATGGTCCCCGCCCTTACAATCTGAAAGGGCAATGCCTATCTCACATACCCTTTTATAGCACTGTCCTGAAATCACAGTGAGAACTGCAATCAGTACACAACTGGCTGCATGCAATTAGCAAATGCTGGCTTACAATTGGTGCAGAGGCCATCACACGGACTTATACAGATACCTACAAAAGCATCCTTACTCACACTCCACACATGCAATATGTTCATTGCACTGTCTGGAGGCAGACAGAGAGAGAGAGACAGACAGAGACAGAGAGAGAGAAAAAAAAAAAAAACAACACACGGTACACACACTGAGTCTAAGCTGTCAGCAGTGACAGTAGCAAGCCGTGCCAGCAGCAGCAGGAAGCAGTAGTAGTGGTAACGCAACCAGCTGCGACAAACACAGGTAATGTAAAGTAGCAGGTTAATAGTCTGCATACTGTGAACCCTCCAAATGTGTCATAGGTCTGTATCTATAGGTATGTCCATGTGATATGTTGTGTGCACGTAGTTCCACCAAAAGGGGATGACTATACATTACATGTCAGTCAGTGTTAGGCCATGATCCTGGCAGCAGTTTTCTGTTGCAGTGAGGCCCGTCTGTAGGATGTGTGTGTCAGCTGGTGTAACGACTATGGCGCTTAGTTAGCAGTCATCTGGAAAGTTTGTCATCCACAACCCGCACATGTTCGCTTTTACATCTGAGAAATAAATGCCAAACAAGAGGGGTCCTAGGACAGAGGCCTGTGGGATACCACATGTGACTGGCATTGAGTCTGACATGGCTCCTACAATATCGATATTATGGATTCTGTATGTCAACCAGTGTGCAACCCATCATGTGACATATGTAGTAACATGTAAGCTAATGAGCTTGTCTATGATGCCTGAGTGGAGTACTGTGTTGAAGGCCTTAGGCAAGTCCAGGTAGGCTGTATGGATTGCGTTGCCCTCATCAATGGCTGTAGTGACTGTTTTGAAAGGTCAACCAGGTTCAAAGGGCAGGATCAGCCCATCACAAAGGCAAACTGGCCAGGAACAAGTGTCTGCAGGTACCCAATATCGCTGTATATGTGTCCCATACTGAATAATTCCATAGCTTAGCAGACCATGCGGTTAAGCTTATGGTGCGGTAGTACCCAGGGTCAGTAGAGGTGCCTCCTTAGTGGAGTGGGACCCCTGTTGCTGTATGCCAGCATTCAGGTACATATCCTGTAGTATGGCCAAGGTTAAATATCAGTCTTATATGCGGTTGTATGTCCTCTTGGAGTTCACGTAGCACACATCCAGGGATACCATCAGGTCACAGTGATGCTGTGTGTTCTGCTTTGCTGAGGGCGGCCCTCACCTGGACATGTGAGATGATAGGGAGGTTACATTCAGCTGTGATAAGTATTTCTAATTGTGGGGGAGAAGGAGGGGGGGATACGTGCACCGAACCTGTCTGCAAGAATGTTGCCAATATCTGTGTGTTCAGTGAATGTTAAGTAGGTGTGTATTAACTCAGAGCATATCTGAGGCGTTTGGTCCATATGTGTAACATAACTGAAGAAGGCCTTGTGGTTATCTATAGTGTTCGTGGCCATTTCCCACCCAGAGTAGGCCGTGGATGTTGTTATGAGAGACTGTAGCTTATTACCAGTGCTGACCACAGATGCCTTCCCTTAATGTGAATCTGCTCTGTCCTGCAGTAGCCTCCTTCTATCGTTATACAATCTGCCATTGGCTGGGGTCCACCAGACAGGATGCCTAACCTTTGTGCATAGGGTCTGGGTTAGAAATGTGTGTGCATGTTCCATGCAATCTTTGGGATGTCCATGGGAAGCATTCGCAAAGGGGTCAGCAGTGTGAGTTGTGGCTTCCACTGGCCCAGTGGGCTGCATGGTTACCATCTCAGTCCTAACAAGTGAATAACTGTCTAATCACATACATATCAAAGTAGTCTACTGTGCTGGTGGTGGTGGTGGGATATGTATATCCAGGCCGAGTAACTTGTGTCCAGATCACACTAGTGGATGGCGTTCCACATACAGTACCTTGGTATGAACCCCCAGAGTGAGGTTGTGCATTGGACCTGTCGCAGTGTGCTGACCGATGGGGCATGCTACTATGTTGTATGGAATGTGGCAGGTATTGTTGCACAGGTGTTGGCTGAGCACTGATATCTGGCCATGTACTTGTGTATCCACCAAGAGACACACACATGCTACATATGGGAGTAGTAGTATATCACTACAGTTGAGTATCATGTATAGTATGTGTGCCATATATTGCTGACATAGTCTTCTGATATCCTGTTTGTGTTCTCTTCCAGGGAGATGGTGCGTCAGCGTAATCCCGCCTACTCTGCAGCAGAAGATGAGGAGATACACCAGAGCCTGGTGCGGGATTATAACATACTGTTTTCCCGCACCAGTCAGAATCAGCAGGAGAGGGCTGCACTGTGGCAAGACTTGTCCGTAGGGTAAATGACATTGGCACGCATAATAGGACATATGAGCAGGTACGACATCACTGCAGTGATTTAATCAGAAATGTCCATCAGCGTGCGTCGGATATCCACAGGCAACAGGTTGCCACAGGAGGTGGGGTGGCCACACATCCCCCCCTCACCAGACTGGAGGGGCTACTCCTAAGTGTTGTGGCTCCAGCCCCAGAACAGCAACAGCAATACACCTGCATCATGATGGAGGCTGGATCCACACAGCACGACATGGAGCGTGCAGGTAATATGCCATATGTACACTTGACTGTTCTGTACACTGTTAGTTTATGCATGTGTAAGGTGTGTCCGTGGTATGTAGCTGTCAACATAGTATATAATTGTGCAGGTGTGATATTGGCAATATCAGCAGCTGACGTGTGAAAGGCAACTGGTGTACTACTACACTGTATCATATGCAGTATCAATGGCACAGTTGTGCCCACCGACATTAATCTCCTCATTTCTGTAGGTCCCTCTGGTGTTACAGCAAGGCAGGCCATCCATGCTGGTGAGTGTGTTTAACAATACCTATAATAGTCCTGATAGTGCTAGTAATACTAGTGTAACTCACTAGTGCTCTGTGTGTATACTGCGGGGTGTGCATGTGTGCATGTGTGCCTGTGTCCATGTGTGCATGTGTGCATGTGTGCCTGTGTCCATGTGTGCATGTGTGCATGTGTCCACGTGTGCATATGTCCACTTGTGCATGTGTCCACGTGTGCATGTGTGCATGTGTGCATGTGTGCATGTGTCCACATGTCCACGTGTGCATGTGTCCACGTGTGCATGTGTGCCTGTGTCCATGTGTGCATGTGTGCATGTGTCCACGTGTGCATGTGTGCATGTGTGCATGTGTGCCTGTGTCCATGTGTGCATGTGTGCATGTGTCCACGTGTGCATGTGTCCACGTGTGCATGTGTGCATAAGTGCATCACTGGTAACATTGTGTGGACACTGTAAACTGTGTTTCCTGTCTTCCTCCCACAGGTTCTGGTGCTGCTCTGGGGTCCTGCAGCAGGGAACCTGAATCTGGTGCCACAGGTACTGGTAATGATGATATCTGTGTAATGGCACAGGAAGGTGTGTCAGGGTCCGCCATTGGTCAGCCAATTGACAGTACACAGCTGTCAACCCCATCATTGCGCACAGTCATCCTGCCAGTACATCCTATGTCACCATTGTCCCTAGGTGATGGACAGGATACAGTGGGCATTGACCAGGGTAATGTGGTATCTGTGGCACATGCTTCCCCACACAGCAGCCATGGGCAGGGTCCTGCGATGGTACCACACAGACAGTTGCCCATAGGTTCTCGTGGGAGCATCCGTGGGTGTACTGCCTCTGGCAGACGTGCCCAAAGAGGTCTGTCAACCTCAGCTATGTTTCGGGCTGTCATGCAGGCACAGTCGCGTATGGAAAGGTACACCAGACAGGGTCTGAGGGAGCTGGTAGCATGTCGCACAGCCATGACTGACAGTATGCATGACATCGCGGATGCTATCCGTAATTTCACCGATGTCATTGACAGACGTTGTGGGGACATATTACAGCAGTTCCACAACCACATGTCCATGAGCCAGGGCAATGGTGGGCGGTTGCGGCGTCGACGTGGCCATATGCCAGCAACAGCAGCAGCTGGCAGTCAGCGCGGACGACAACAGGCCCGCGCACGTCCCCATAGTGCCAGCAGCAGCCCCAGCAATGGTGGGTCTGTGCTGTCATCGGAACGCCCCAGGAGACCACGTGCACGTGGCTCTGGACAGTCCCAACAGGGACCTATGTCCAGTCAACACACTCCCACTTCTGATGACAGTACCCAGTCTGGCTTAGTACTGGATAAGGTCCGTAGCACCCCTGCCAGGCACAGGTACCGTGTCCGTGCCCACAGACACTGATCTGTATGACCTGCCAGGTGCAGTCTGTGGCTGTCCACAAACCCCTGTATATGGCAGCCATGAAGTGGAACTGTGTGCGTGCATACACACATGCGAAATGTTAACACCTAGGGCTACCACATACATGCACACACTGCACCAACAGTGCCCCACCCTGTACTGCTGTCCCTCACCAACACACATACACGCACATGTCAATTGGTGGTATCAGTGGCAGACTCAGGCATACCTAATTCACACCCTGTGCATATGATGAAACTGTGCCACCTCCTGCAATCTCCAACATCAGTGCAGGAACAGGTAAGCACATTGCTGATGCACAGGTTGACTACATAGAAGTGTATTAGTAGTATCATGTTGGTAACAGTACAGTGTGCTGATATAACTGTGTGTATATCCCAGCATGCCTGATGCAGTAACCGTATGACTGTCCTGAATTGTTATCTGCACCCATAGTACGTACCAAAGTGTAACAGCTGCACATTATTGCATACCGGTGGTAAGGATGTCAACAGATAGCCACATACATGGGTAGCACAGGGGGGAAGCTAATGCAAGTAGTGATACGCAATGATGGACATGTACAGTAATGGTGGCAAGTTGCCCAACGACTATGCAATGTGGATGTTTGCATGTTGATATGTGTGCAGTACCAATGTAATCCAAATCACAATTAACTATGACATAATATCAGTTCTACCATGGGCATCTGCACTGTGCATTCCTGGGTACATGTTGATAGTGCCTACATATTTGCACTGTTACCTACTGTTAGTGTTACCCCTTCTTTGTTGTACAATGGACTACTTCCAGCCCTGCTTACTGTAGCTTTGTTTGCATGCATGTTCGCTTGGGGTTCCTGGAACACTGCTTCCACCTGCAATGCAGAGTTACAGTGCTTCTGTGGACTCCTAGTGACATCTGCATAGCGTACGATATGTATGTCAAGTTTACACATGACAGAACATCACTGTCTGTCCTGTTCACATGTACGTTGCCTGTGACACATTGCACATGTCTTACCTGGCATTTACCCACGTGTGCAGTCATATATGCCAGTGCTATGAAATCAGTAGCAGTACACCCACACATACACACCTTCAGTATGTTGTTCCCCATTGGTCCTATGTGTTGGTAATCACCATGGCAATCACACTACTAGGGTAGCATGTGCAAAGGTAACCTGTGAATCACCTCTATGGTCCAGTTGTGGTTTATGTGAGTCATGTGGCAATGTCACAGCTGCCACATGTATGCAGTCAACCATCACCCCTGGCCAGGAACATACAACACATGTGTGGGATGCCACCACATAGCCAATCTGGGTACTGAGCACTCTGAACCCAGTAATGCCATACCCTGTCAGGTGGCATGACATACTACAGTGACTACAATACCAGTCAGACATAGACCCGCACTGACAGCAATCTGAACACACTGGGGCATACTTGGAGACTCAGAATAGCATCCTGCCTGAGCATCACACACCTCTGCAGCTGGCACACAGGCATACATTACGTCGGAACAGAGCACATGCCACACATGGCACACACATCCCATGTGCCACACACTCACAGCCTGTAGGGCTACACAACACACCTGCTACAGATGTGTCAGGGACCTCTCTTGGCCGCTGCAGTGGGGTCCCGCTCAACAGGCTGTACATGGTGAAGGTCACAGTGATATGCCTGTGGGGCACTATGGTCCACCACAAAACACATGCATACAGGTCAGTCAGAGGCATGGACACATATGACTCAGTCATTGACCATGCCACTATGGACGACCTGAGACATACCTCCCTGGACTACATGATAGGGAACATAGAAGGGATCTCTCAGCATGTGGTACGGGCCAGTATGAGCCTGATCTTGGTTGCCATCATACCCTCACCAGGTATGCTACCACTATATGTAGGAAGGGTGTTCTATGTCTACATTCTGCTCAATCTCCAATGTCATTCATAGGGTATCCACTGGCTGTCAACGTGTGCTTACATGCTAGGGAAGCCACAATGATTTGCGAGGGGCAGCTTGCACGTGACACCCATGGGCCAATGTATATTGGCGAAGCCCCTTGATACACACACATACTGCCTTATGCTGCAGGACACGGATTACATAGCCACCTCCACGGGTATCACACAGGATAGGACACTAACAGTGATGCTACACAACACCAGCAGTGTACACTGCAAGATGCATGCACTGGACACTGTCCTCAGCACGGTGAACTGCAATGTCTGTGCAGTACCAGAGTCCTGATTCACGGCTCACAGGTGCAACCCATCACTGCCAGGTTATACCTCATACCATGCCTGTCGTCCCCTACACATGTAACACACATGGACAGGGGGTGGTATCCCAAGGCACCACAGATACACACACCTCCAGGTTGTTGGCACAGCACAAAGCATCAGGGCCTATTCATGTGCAGCTAACAGTGTGTCGGACTGCCTTCTGGTTCATAGCCTGGCACACACAACCCTCCCATACACAGGAATCCCACCTATCCTCCATAACAACACTGGCAATATGACAGTCTCAAGAACTGTCTTTATATGGCTGGACTGCATCCAGCCAAACATTGTGCGTGAGCATTACTGTAGATACAACACACTAGTTGAAGGGTTCCCAGCATGTGGTCACTGAATTGCAGTGGAATAACATGTTACCACTCCCACAACAGGTGGGAACATGCAGCACCTGTACATCGACTACATGTAGACTATATGGCCCAGTCCAGATGTGTATCCCCTGCTGTAGGTATTTTACCATATACACCCACACTGTATAGACACATACCATGTGCGGTCCCTGCACAGTAAGACACAGTCATATTGTTATGCATTGCAAATACCATTTATCCACTCGAGGCACGTGTCAGACATGGTAACTACTGCAGGTCACAGGTATTTATGTGTATGTGTCACACACATACAGCATGTGTGCATTGCCATTGCTGCTTTAGGCAATGGCATGCATTGTTATGCACAAAGACCCACACAAGGTCATAATGTGTGACACAACCACACATGACAGTTGTGGGTTTCCAAAACATACCTATCTCTGTACTCTGACAATGGTAATAGACCCAGTAGCAGAGCGCACTATTGGCATTACTGGCCAACTAGCCCTGCTTGGCTGTGCTGATAGTGTGGTGACATCCACTGTGTTTACTGGGGGAATATGCAGCATCTGGTGTATTGTAGTATTTGCCAAAAGGATCTGTTCTCTCACACTTGCATTTACACACACCCTACTACCCCCACACACGCACACACACACTTGCCATTTGCAGGATTCATACCCCTACCTAACTATGTCACGACACGTGAGAGAGACGCATTAGCGAAGCGCACTATTCGGATTACTAGAAGGTTCCTCTTCTCTGGCTGTACTTATAGGGTGCTGACATCATCAGTGTTTGGAAAGGTAATGCGCATCATGTAGTGTGATCTCCTGATTGCCAAAACTAACATGTTTTTCATACAGAATTGCACACACACAAACTCCCCACATCCAAACACACACACACTTGCAGGTTTCAAATCCCTACCTAACTATGTTATGACACTTGAGAGAGACGCTTTAGCAGAGTGCGCTTTTCGGATTACTGGGAGGTGTCTCTTCTCCAGCTGTATGTATAGGGTGCTGACATCATCAGTGTTTGGAAAGGGTAATGTGCATCATGTAGTGTGATCTCCTGATTGCAAAAAAGCACATGTCTTTCATATAGGATTGCACACACACAAACTCCCCACATCCAAACACACACACTTCCCGGTTTCAAACTCTTACCTAACTATGTTATGACACTTGAGAGAGACGCATTAGCAGAGTGCGCTATTCGAATAACTGGGAAGTTTTCCTTCTCTGCTGTACTTATAGGGTGCTGACATCATCCGTGCTTAGATAGGGGAATGTGCATCCTGTAGAGTGCTGTTACAATTGCCAAAAGGGACATCTCCCTCACACAGACTTGCACACACACTAACCCCCCTCCACACACACTGGGCAGTTGCAGGATTCAAACCCCTACCTAACTATGTTATGACACTCATGACAGACACATTAGCAGAGCGCGCTATTCGAATTACTGGGAGGTTTCTCTTCTCCTGCTGTACTTATAGGGTGCTGACATCATCCGTGCTTAGATAGGGGAATGTGCATCCTATAGAGTGCTGTCACAGTTGCCAAAAGGGACATCTCCCTCACACAGACTTGCACACACACTAACCCCCCCTCCACACACAGTGGGCAGTTGCAGGATTCAAACCCCTACCTAACTATGTTATGACACTCATGACAGACGCATTAGCAGAGCGCGCTATTCGAATTACTGGGAGGTTTCCCTTCTCCTGCTGTACTTATAGGGTGCTGACATCATCCGTGCTTAGATAGGGGAATGTGCATCCTGTAGAGTGCTGTCACAGCTGCCAAAAGGGACATCTCCCTCACACAGACTTGCACACACACTAACCCCCCTCCACACACACTGGGCAGTTGCAGGATTCAAATCCCTACCTAACTATGTTATGACACTCATGACAGATGCATTAGCAGAGCACGCTATTCAAATTACTGGGAGGTTTCCTTTCTCCTGCTGTACTTATAGGGTGCTGACGTCATCCGTGCTTAGATAGGGGAATGTGCATCCTGTAGAGTGCTGTCACAGTTGCCAAAAGGGACATCTCCCTCACACAGACTTGCACTCACATCAACCCCGCTCACCCACCCACACACACACACACACACACACACACACACACACACACACACACACACACACACACACACACACACACACTGAGCAATTGCATGGTTCGAACTCCTATCTACCTATATTATGACACTTGAGGGAGACGCATTAGCAAAGCACGCTAACCGAATTACTGGGCATCTGCTCTGCACCTGCAGTATTTATAGGGTGCTGACATCTTTATTTCTACAGAGGTATGTACATCTAGTACTACCTGTCAGGTGGGGGATAGCATATATATGCATTTGCAGCCACCTACGTCAGGGTCAGATATGCACATCGCACTGGCAGGTTATGTTCTATACCACGCTTCGTGACCACAGGACCTGTAACACACAACACAACCAGTCCAGAACACCACTCCCACATCCAGGACACAAACTTAGCTTCCCTGGGAACAGTGCTGGGATATGCAGGTGTTCACATACACCATTCCAATTGTTAACATCAGGTACAGGCATATTGTGTGTGAGAACTACTCAGGCCTCTACCACTTTACACTACAGCCACTACAATTTGTGGGTCCATGTGCTATGGCAGAACCACACACCACAGCCACATGGGGGAATACATATTGCACCTGTCCATCTGCAACATGGGTACTCACTGTTCCACACCAGAGGTAGACCACCATTGTTGATATCTGACCATACCCACCTTTCCCTGGACATCCATATCCCATTCCCACCCCCAGGCAAGGTTGTCACTGCACACAAACTGTATTTAGCACAAGCAGACTCTACACTTGTGAAGACTGGGGTGGATGACTTCAAAGGACCCATGCTGGGGGACTATACTGGCAACTCTGCATAATCCTTGACAATTGCATTCTATGAGCATGTGTAAGGTTTGCATTGATCATGCTATCCCACATATACCCATGACTGCTCCACAACAAGACACCTATCAGGTGTACACCAGCCATATATGAGCCGTCCAACAGACAGAGTGAGCTAATACATTGCAGAGCTGTAGCCCACAGAGGGAGGACATCTGTGAACAGTTCCGGCACAACACTTCATTCCCACATAATCATCACAACACAGTGTTGACAGTGGAATTGTCCAGACAATGCAGATAGTGCTCCCCTCAGTCTGTTATTGACAGCCACGTACTGTTAGAGGTCCTCAGCAACCCTCTTCCAGCACACACCAACAACATGGCTGTGGCTTAACACATTCAAACCCTGGGATCTCCACTGTGCCCCTGCTTGACAGAGGCACAGCTCACTAGCCTCACACGTTGCCTTATGTGACCTACTTTACAGTGGCACAGTAGCCTACTGTACTGGGGATGCAGATGCCAAGCACACTCTGGCTAAGCTGTCATTCCCTAGGGCAACAAGCCTAGTATTGACCTCTACACCCATATGTTCAATTGTCAGATGCACAATATTTGTTGTGCTGTTCTACTGTTTGCAGGTCTGGATTGCCATAGCATTCCCTGTTCCTATGAACAACTTGTGTATCTGTGGAAGATGTTTGAATATGAGGGTGATCCACTATATCACTTATGTCTCTGTAGTCATTTACTGTGTGCACTGGGCAGATTGCTGTGTTGTGGTTGGTTCCTGGAATGACACGTACAAATACCAGATATGTGTGGCCAACTGCTAAATGGAGATATGGCCTAAGTGTGTGAGCATGCCCAGTTCAGCCTTTCCATGGCATGTTGTCTGACATATGCCTCATTTATCAAAGTGTGCGAGCATGCCCAGTGTGAGCTTTCCATATGTTGCACTCTGAAGTCCACCACATATTTGGGTGTGTGTGAACTTCAACAATATCTCACATTTATGTTTGTGTGTTGGGTGTCATGTTGTGTACTAACTGGCCAACTGCTTCGTGTTTGCCACAACAGGGATTATACTGTGCCTGCAGGGATTGCATGGGATACTATGCAGACAGTTGTCAACATACTTTCATAATGACCTAACACTGTAGTACCGTATAGTGTACTGGTTCAGTACTTTCAATGTGGTGGACAGTATCCTGGGCTTTAGTCCTATCACTGCTTGACATCTTCATAGTGAGCACAACAGACTGTGTAGGGGCCAGTTGTGCACATATGACCATGTTGCATTATGTTCAGATATGGACTACCTACACCAGGCTCGTCCAACATTGGTAGTGTATTCCACAACATAGGTGGACATTGGCAAACACTAGCGATGCTCCCTAGGCCATTTCTGATGCTAGTCACAGGGTGTGTTTGTCCTTCGACACACATTGTAACTGGAGTTTGCCATGACATATGTCATGGTTAGTATACTGTGCCTCCGTCTACCTCTGACATAACAGTGATACCCAGGGTTAACCTACCATCTCCCATCCACTCATCGGGATTCCTCTTGAGGGGTGTCGATAGGTGACTCTCTGGCTAACCTGTACCGGGAATTTGCTCAAGAGTGGGGGTGCCTTCTGTGTTATGGATCATTCTGTACAGCTTGTCCTATATATGTCAGTGCTGGGGTTCAGGTCTCTCATGTGCATAGCTCACTGCCATTCAGATTGTACAAGGTGCAGCATGTTCATTGATTCCAGCTTGGACATGGCTTCATACATCAGGCACAGCTTGCCTCTGGCTGGGCAGTATGGCAGTGTGTGGAGCTGCAGTTTGTTTACTCAGGCAACACATGGCATCTGTTCATGCTCTTTGCTACTCCTGGTGGGGTACTGTTGTGGACATTACACTTGATGGAGGTGTCTCCTGAGGTATATCCCACAGGGGCTATTGTAGTAAATTGTGATGCTGATGAAGGATGACTGCATAACCACAGTGACCTCCCCTTATCTACATATGACAACCTTAATGATTGGGTGGGTATATGGTATGTTTCTGCGATCACTACAGCCACATGTTTGTCCAGTGCAGGATATCTGTCACCTTGTGTCCCCAGGTCTCTCATTACATGTTAGGTACGTAATGGGTTAACACCTGTGTGGTAATTTGTGGGCACTTACTGTATATCCACGGTGGTTGTCTATACACAGTTCTGCAATTAGCTTGCTGACATGGCTATGGCTCCAGTTGTCTGTTTCTAGGTGGCTCTTTTGTGGGTTGCTTGTGTCAGCTGGTGGTCGGATATGGTGGGCTGTTTGTACTCCTCTGCATACATGTTCAGTCACAGTCCTTCCATGTTGGCCTATACCTATGGGACATATATACGGAACTGGGGGGTCCCAGGACCAAGCCTTGTGGGATGCCACTCATATCTGCTTTGTAGTCTGACATGGATGCAGCATGTCTGACCATGTCAGTTCTGTCCTTGGTCTGGTTTGCAACCCCTCTACTGACATAGGGGTATATATTTAAGCTGGTGAACATATCCATACTGAACTTGTAGGGTATTGTCTGGAAGCATATGCACAGTCCAGCTACGCTGTGTGGACCACATTGCCCTCATCAATGACCTTAATGACTGTTTCAAATGGGTCAAACATGTTTAGGGGCAGGATCTGCAGTTATGACAGCCACACTGTGTAGGGTCCGGTATCAGTAGGTCCACGATAGCTTTATGTCTGCGGTACATACTGATCCTTTCCATAGCTGTGCAGACCAAGCTTGTCAGGATCCTGGGGTGGTAGTTTGCAGTATCCATTCAGGCAGCACCTTTGTTGTGAAGGACCACTGTTGTTGTACACTGATCTTTGGGTACATATCCTGTGGTAAGGCTGACATTGGGCAGTAGTGTGATTTGGCATTCCATTATTCTTGGAGTCCATGTTGGCCTCAGCCAAGGACACCATCACATACCTTTGCTGCTGTGTGTTATGCTTTGCAGATGATGGCTGTTACCTCAGCATCTGCAATGTCAGGGGACCAGCAGTCTGCTGGGATAGATATTTTGCATTCTGGGAGGGGGGGCTTGAACTGCACCTGTCAGGTTGTATGTTAGCAATATGTGTGTGTGTTTGATATGTTGTTTGTAATATCTGTGTGATTTGGAGCATATCTGTGGATTCCCAACATGGTTCCTACCATCAGTTAAGTAAGCCTTGTGATTATCCTTAGTGTCCTGTACAATTTGTATCTTCATAGGTTCATGGGTTCATACTAGGCTATCCACCCTAGGGCATTAGTAAGCCAAGCCAGAGTGTGTGTGTCTTTCACGCCCTTGCTATGTGACTATTATGGCCATTTATGATTTTATTTACTGTGCCTCTGTCTGGTCGTGACACAGTGAAGACCCCCAGTGTACATTTACGATAATCCATCCACTTGGCAATATTCCTGTTGAGGGGTGTCAGTGAGGGGCTCTGCCTAACATGGATTGGGATCCTGTTTCTGGGTGTGGGGAGCCTCTGGGTTATATATCTGTCCCTCCAGCACATCCTATTTCATTATGTGTTGAGGCTGACATCTGTCACTCTCACAGCTCCAATGGCTTTGATTTCCTGTGGTGGAGCATGTCCATTACTCCTGTGTTGGACATGGCCTTGTACAACAGACATACAATGCCTCTGTGTAGGCAGTCTGTGACTGCATTCAGCTGGGGTGTCTACAGCCAGGCAGCATATGACATATATTTGACACCCTTTATCCTCTTGGTGGGGTACCTTTGAGGTCTTCCGAACCACTGCAGGTGTCATATACGGTACATCCCATATGAGTCATTGTACTAGATTATGGGTCTGATAAGGGAACAGTACAGGGGCACAGTGACCTCTGTTGATGTAGATGTGAATCCTTTCATGATACGGTGTCCAATATCGACAATCTTCCTAGCCACATTGGCATTGTGAGTGTCACATGACAGATTACTGTCGACTTGTGTCCCTAGGTCCCTGATTACTCCTTGCATACATAATGGTTTACCACCTATGTGGTAATTTGTGAGTACCTTGTCTGGTATTTGGTGGGACATTCATACTGTCCAGTGTCTTCAGGATGTCTGGGTGGAGTTCTTGTGTGTGAGAGTGTGGTCTGTCGCATGCTAAAGACTGTACAGCAGTTTTGACTACACTTAAGTGCACATGGGTGGTCTCCGCTGCTTTGTGCATTGTCAGTTACCTGGCCGTATGGGTGTCTGTGCTGCATATGGATACTCCCCCTCCTTTGATGTTTTGGTCCAGGTGTTGGGGCCATAACGCATGATATGTGGTATAACCTGGTAGTGCTGGTGTGCTATCAGTAGGCTTGCAGCAGGCTTCTGTCACTGCACAGACATCGATGTTCTCCATACTGGGAAGTGCCTCAGGGGCATGCATATTGCAGTTTACACATCTGGCATTGGTCAGCATTACCCTTATGTTTCTTACCACTTATGTTTTCTAGGGTGGTGGGTAGTCTTTTTGGCCTTGCCTACGTACGGCTCTATGGAGGTGGCAAAGGTCTTATCCAGTATCCAGATGCCCAGGGGTAACAGGTGCAAGCCATCCCTGGAACAGCAGCATGGCTTGTCATGCATGACATCACAGGCAGACAGACATTAGACCCTCTTGGACTGACAGCTGTAACTGTGCCACCTGTTAAGGCTGATCATTCTGTGTTTGTACTGTGGCATCATTCTTGGTGAGGGTTGGATGCTGCAAACGGCCAGTGTCATACCGGCCTGGGGTACATACTCAGAGAGCTCATCCATGTCTCTTTTCATGTAGTCCAGGAGGTACATCTCAGGTCATTCACACCAGCATGGACAATGAGTGCATCATATTTCTGCTTGCTTTGGGGTGACCTGCGTACTTGTGTTATGTGGCATATTGTGGCAGCCTACAGGCAGCTTACTGTACCCTTTCCCTTGTTCAGTCTGGTGAGTGGGACAGCAGTGTGTCTGCCTATACAGACACCTATTACAACTGTTTCAGGCATGTTGTTTCTCCTTCTGGCCTGTGACTGTTTGGCACACCAGCTTTGTGTACTATGTGTTGCATGTGCTATGTTTGGAGGTTGTGGTTGCTTGGGATCTGCTTTGGAGGCTTCTGTTGGTGTGGTGTGTTTGTAATTAGGGCCTCCGAATGTTTTTCTGTGTTTATGTGTTTGGTTTACAGTTGTGATAGGTCTATGTGGGACTGGGTTTGTGGTGTATGTGGTTACCTTCTCCTCCTGACTAGTTTTGACAGTACTGAGTTGGGGAGCTCAGCCTCCGGTTTGGATACATGGTTGCATCTCTCACATATATTTGTATTTATTGGGGAGTTGTGGGTTGTCTGTGTACTTGGGGCAGGTGTCACATTGCCTCTGGATTCACAGATTCTACTTGTTGTGGCTGGCCTTAGTGGATTGTATGTGTGGACATATTTTATTGCCATACTACTGATCAGTGATTACTTCCCTTTCATGTTTGCTCTATCATGTAGTAGCTTCCTCATTCTCTTGCATGGTTTGGTAATGGCTGGAGTCCAGCATGCCAGATGCCTGCGTGTATGGCATTGTGTCTTGTTGTTATTTGTGATTGCATACTCCAAGCATTCCTGGCTGTGTTCATGGAATGCCTGTATAACATGTTCTGTGGTGTGTCCCATATTCTGCACTTGCACAGGGCCTTTCGTGGATTCCACATCGGTTTGGAGGTGCAACCTATGCTTTACACATGTTTTTCACTGTGGTTTTCTGGCCAGGGACTGTGGTCAGGATGTGTATATCCAGTGTGATTACTCTATGGTCTGGTCTTACCAGTAAGGGATACACTTCTCATCTTGCCATCCAGTACACATGTTGCTGATTATCACATCCAGTATGCTTACCCCTCTTGTGGGAGTGGTACGTTGTTCCTGGGCATTTTGGTTTATGGATTCTGGGAACTTTTCTCCTACTGTGTTGGTGCTAGTATAATGCTCCCAGTGTATGTCTGGGTATTTTCAGTCAAGCAATATAATGTGGTTTGAGGGGCTTGATATATTCATGTATTCCAACAGAGGCCAGGTGCAGTTCCTGGTATTAGGACAGTAGTCTGCAGCAGGCTATATACTGGGAGGCGGCTTTAGCCATTGGTATTTGACCATGGCTAATCCATGCTGCTTCTTGTTGTGGTACCAACATGGGGGTGTGGTTATCCTTGACATTTATTGCTAGTCACCCTCCTTTTGTAGCTTGTTCCATGTTTTGCGGCTGTACAGCACAGTATGAGGTGTGACCTGGCAGTGTTAGGGTGCTGATGTGAGCCTTGACCCAGTTTTCTATTACAGGACTGATATCTACATTCTCCATACTGTGTGCGTTTACACTGCACACATCTTGCTGTTTAGACTTCAGGCATTGGGTAGCATTACATCTAGGTTCCTATCCCTTGTGGTACCTATGAAGGTGGGTTTGTGTTTTGAGACTTACCTATTCAGGGCATGCTGTGGGTACTGACAGCCTTTGCCAGTATCCATGGGGCCTGGACTGATAGGTGCATGCCAACCCTAGCAGGTGGTGCATCATGCCATGCTCCACATGTCTTCCCAGGCTGGAACACATTGGCTCCCCTTTGACTAACTGCATTACTTCAGCCAGTTATTGCAATTGATCATCCCATCGTCATTTTGTGGCTTCATGCTTGGTGAGGGTGGATGTTAGTCAGGGTCCTCAGGTGTGCATATAGTACATGGTGTTACATTACTTAACACATGGCATTCATGCCTCAGGTGGTGCTGCAGGGCTGCCTCTGTCGGATGCGCATATTACACTCCCTGTACATGTTTGTGAGCAGGTCATGTCATTTTAGGCATCCCTGTTATTATTTGAGTGAGTCAGAGGGGTATCATTCCCAGGGTTCCTACTGAGCCAGTGTATGTGCTATACGTTGCCTCTTTGCCAAGGCCAGGGCATACTGGGCACGCCTCCTTCTGCCTACTGGGGCAGGCTCAGGTTGTTCCTCCTCCAAGTCACGCTCTGCCTGTGATGGCCTTGGCAATGGTGGGGGGCTGTTTGGCCCAGCCCTATGCTGATCTTGCTGCAGCTGTTTTCGCAAGATCATATTATGTAGCATAGCACATACCATGACAATTTGGGTACATGTAGTTGATGTGTACTGCAAGGTTCCACCAGATGTGTCCAGACACTGGAACCGTGACTTGAGCAGCCCAAACACATGCTCTATTACATTACGTGTTTGTGCATGTGCCTCATTATGGCGTTCCTGTTCAGGTGTGTGTGCATTTCTGATGGGTGTCATCAGCCACGGCTCCAGTGCATAACCTCCATCCCCCACTAGGTGTCCGTGTGGGATGTCCCCATTGGCAAATGTCTGGTACAGCTGCGTCAAATGCCAGATGTGGGAATCATGGTAGCTCCCAGAGCAGCCAGCACACACATTCATTATTATGCCCTGGGCATCACACACAACCTGGCAGTTGATGGAGGGGAAGCCCTTGCGGTTAATGTAGGCCCTGCCCCGCTCACCAACTGGTGCTTTGATGCATATGTGCGTGCAGTCTATTGCACCCACTACCTCAGGGTATTCCGCTATTTGCTGGAAGAGACGCATATTGCTGGCCAATACCTCACGGGCATTGGGGAAATATACATGATCACCGACATGTGCTGACATGGCATCCAGGAACTGGTGCAGTACCCTGGAGGCTGATGCCTGTGATATCCCCATCATATCACCAGTTGGTCTTTGGAAGGTACCTGTTGCTAGTATTCTTAGGCCAACACATACCTTGGTTTCCACTGGGATGGGTTCCCCTCTGTTGGTTCTGTGTGTGAGGCGTGGCCTGCACAGCTCAACTATTTGCTGCAGGAGCTCTCTGTCCACTCTATAGCTCTACTATCTCCAGCTCATGTAACCCGTGGTAGGTGACCCTGGGCCTGTACACTCTTCTCCGTCTCCTCACTGTGGGTTGTCTGGCACCATCTGCATTGTCATCACCCTCAGCAAGTCGCCTATGTCTCATTATGACAGCTATGGCAGCCCCTAACATTTCTGCTCTGAGTTCAGCTTTTTCAGTTTTCACTTCTAATAGCTTACTCCTGTCTTGCAGTGTCTCTTGAGAGAAACATCCTGCACTGCTGTTTGCAGAGTTTTAAGTGCTGGGCTGGGCTACTATTCTGCCTGTGTAATTGCCTGCTTCTAATTGTTTTCACCTGCTAGCTCCAGCAGTATTCCCTGCTAGCTTCCTACTAATTCTGTTCCTTTTTCCTTTATGTTTCCTCAGGGGGGAGCAGTGTGCATACCAGCAGAAACACGCTCACAGTGGCTTACACGCGTGCACACATGCTTACACGGTTCAGGATCTGCCTATTCAGGTTAAAACGTGCGCACACCAGTGCAAACAATCTTACAAGTCTGCCAACAGGCTCCCACATGCTCAGTCTGCCCTACAAGCGTGCACAACAGCGCAAACAGTGTTAAACATCTACCAACACGCTCCCACATGCTCAGTCTACCTTACACGCACACACACTGCCCTACTCACGCTTCATGGCGCGCACACGTGCGCATGCACGCCCAGCAAGAAACTTTGGTGTGAGTGACAGTGTACACCTTCCATTTCTTGACTTTCCCATGCTTATCTTGTGGCACTCCTCTTTCCCTGATCTGTGTCTGTCATCTGTCATGTTACACTGACCTCCAATGAACTGCATTTCTTTCTACCATTCCCCCCTGTGATGTCACCTATCTCCTACTCTATTCCTCCCCCTTATGTATCTGTTACACTACTCAGACTGAGCTCATTTGCTATGTGACTGTGGGATTCAGTATCCTAACCCTCATTTACATGAGATTGCCTACTAATGCTTAGTTACATGTCTTAGACTCAGCTTCCCCCCTTAGCAACCACTACACGGTGGCCATGTTGTTTTTGGTCTGCTGGTCCCTGCATTCTCATTCCATGTATTGCATAAAACCCACATTTGTGGGTTTATAACCTTCGTTTTTATGTTTTATACAGTGCAACCCATTTGCGCGGGGCTGCGCTGTGTTTAAACATCGGCGATCGCCGAAAACAAAAAAATATATTTTTATAATTTTTGCATCGGGTTACCTTGCCAATGGCCACATATTTGGCCATTGGCATGCTGCCTGACACATATGCACCCTTTATTTGGAGCTGACATGGCTCCGTTGTGATTTCTGCAGAAACGTACTCAGTTGTCAACTGAGTACATTTCTGCAGCTAAAACATCTCTTACACGGGCTGGTTTCTGCTTCGTGGATCGCTAATATACCTCATTTGCATACCTTTCAGCTGCAAGTGAGGTATTTAGCATATCCACGCCCAGTCCGTGTAAGAGACTTTTTAGCTGGTCTCTTACACGGAGTTTAGGGCTGTTCCTGGATCGCGAGGCTTGCATGGAGTGTTACATGTCTCTTACACTCTGTGCAAGCCTTCGTGAATCCTGCCCACTGAGTTTAATAACATGGGCTTGTGTATAATAACACTACTGTTTTAAATTGTCATAAATGACATACACTATATTGAACATCAAGGTGAAGCATGGTGATTTTCTCATATAAGTAAATGTGCATAACAAGTCATATAATTGCTTTAACTTGAATTGTGGTTTTGTAATACATCTTGACCATACATGACACTTAAGGCATCTATATCATATTATCATATGATTTAAATAGTGAATGCTATTTCATTGTACCAATAATATCAAAACAACAAAATATCAAACAAATGGAACAGCAATTTTTTTCCAAGGGAAAAAATTAGCTGCTCCGTAAAAAAAAACAAAAAAACTTAAACACAAATTTAACCCTTTGTGGGGGGGGGGCTGTGCCTCCCACACCCCCCTACTTAAATATACCAACTCCAAGATCACACCATAGTGGAGGAAATGGCAAAGTCCCAAAGATGGCCCACCAAATTTTTTCCCTGGGAAAAAATTTGATGTTCCGTCGCTATTTTGCCATTTTGACAGTATCAGATCAACAAAATAGCATTCACTATTTAGTCCATTCAATAGCATCATATAGACCCTACTTAAGATATTACCAAGGTAACTAATGTTTTATACGTGACATCAAACTGAGAAAGTTGTTCAAGGGAAACAATAGAAGCCTGAACTAGGAATGTCACAGAATGTAACAATCACATTCTGAACAAATAGTATTAAATTGACAATAATCACTCATTTTAACCTTTGCTTATTATATAAAATAGAATGTTGCCATTTAAATCTAAAAACTTTCAGTATATGCCATAAAATGTCAATTTATGAATATGGAAAGGGAACTTGTAATCATTAATCACAATAAGTGAATTTGTTGTTTTGAACTTATAATTTCACTCATTTTATAATAAGAAATGACAGATATAAAAATCCTTATGTGTAGGAAATGGGTGGAAGAGGGATGCACTGATAATTAAAATGCACTAACTTTCATCAATGTTTACACAAAACAAACTTGATGCTTTAAATAAGTTAGCAACAAACAAAGTGATTAAATGCTGGCAAACAATGAAATATAACTTCTGATATATCTAGTAAAATACATTATATTATAAACGTTAGGTATAAATATTATTACCATCTATTTATATTAAGTAATAAGTTTTGAAAGACTTCATCAATAAGGGTGAATATGTTAAATAACTGTGCGCTATAATGTTTTACTGAGGTTTTATATATGATACATCCTACTTGACTATGATTGAATTGCTTGTCGTCTTTCTTTCATGTAAATATTGATTGCTTATACAATAAGTAGGCATTTTTATTGTATTAGAATTCTGTCTAATCTGCAATAGTACTATATTTGTTCAAAATAATATAAATATTGCTTATTCCTATTACAAATATTCTCCATATGATAATTTAATTTATGGAGCTCAGGTGTTCTGGATTGTCAAGGTATGAGTTATAATCTGATGGAATTAGGTTTATTCATAAGATTAGGCATGCTTTTCATTCCATGGCTAGTGCAGATCTTAGTTTTGTTAATATTTATTAGTTTAAATTTGTTATTTCACAAAAACATTTTTAGTATGCCTGACCAAAATATTACTTTATTGGTAAAAACTCAAAGTATAAAACTGATAATTTCCTTTAAAAGCTGAAACATATACTTTATAGTTATCAGAGTAAAATGTTTAATAGTCACAATAAAACAAAAAAAATACATAGTCTAGATAACCTAAAATGGATTTAACTTTATTATCTTTAAATACCAATGGCTTAAACAATCCTAGCAAGAGATCAAATCTACTGAATATTTAAAACTGAACAAAGCACAACTTGTCTTCTTTCAAAAAATTAATTTCAAAACAAATGACAATTGCAAATGGAATCCTAAGGAATATATGATATTGGCACAATCCACTTATAAGACAAAGACAAAAGGGGTAACAATTTTATGGAAAAGAAATGTGATTAACCCAGAAATCATTTATAAGTATGGAGATAAAGAAGGCCTTATGGCATAAGTAATAGTTAAATATAATAACAGAATAAGGATCCTAGCCAGTCTATACTGGTTCCCAGGCATTGGATCAGGAATTGTTAAAAAACACTTGGATTTCATTTCCAATAATTATAAAGGCAACTTAATATTAAAAGGAGATTTTAACTATATATTTAATATTTCTGAAACTACAAATAAAAGACCGCTGTATACATCTGCTGTATAAAAAGCTTTAAACAAGTGGGTCGAATCATTTCATCTTGTAGATGCTTTCAAATTTAAAGAAGATAAATCGTTGTTGTTTTCCCATCAAGATTACAGATTTGGTACCCAAACTAGAATAGATAAGATATTTGATGCCTATGACTTACACTCTAAAATCATTAATTTCTCAATCACTCCCTGCCCCTTTTCAGACCACAATTCATTGATACTAAAACTTCAAAATGGGTGGAAACCATTAATCTTTAACTCCAGAATTTCAGCATATATAACTAAAATTAAAAAGTTCAAACCCTGGTTATTATCTGAATTACAGTTCTTTTTAGATATTAATTACACCACAGAGATAAATAAAATAATGATATGGGACTCATTAAAAGCATACATATATGGTAAAACCCTAGCTTGGTATACAAAAAAAAAAATCAGAGAATGGGATTCTGAATTATTAGATCTACAATCCAAACCTTTGTCAGTAAAACCTGAAAAAAATCAAAAGAAAGTAGAAGTATTAAACAATAAATACAACGACATTTTAACACATAAAACTAGTTTAGCTTTAGAAAAACTAAAAATTAATACCTTGGCCACTTCTCCCAAATATCTACATAATTTATCCACAAGAATCAAAATGCAATCAAAAGCTAATAACATTAAAAGTATCTTCCATGAAAAGAAAGGTAAAAATGTCTCGGACATAGGTGACATTCTTGATGCCTATAGAAATTACTATATGGAACATTCCCAAAAAGAAAATATACATATCGATCAATTAAATCTAGATGAAAAATGTTCTAATATAAAAAAATACCAGAAAAATTAAAACTAGATCTGCAAGCACCCATATCCTACAGAGAAATTACAGATACAATAAAAGAGGGTAAAAATAATAAAGCTCCAGGTATAGATGGCATAAGTATGGAAATATATAAACTTTTTCCTTCAAAGATACTATCCTTCTTCCATAAAATTCTATTAGAAATTCAGTCACAAACTTTACTACCACCCTATTGGAGATATTCCTTAATCACACCGATTGTAAAGGAAAACAAATCCCCAAACCTCTGTACCTCATATAGACCTATATCATTATTAAATAATGACTATAATATATTTATGACAATATTAACTAACAGAATGAAAATACCACTATCCAAAACAATAAATAATGATCAAACTGGAATTATATATCATAAAGACACACATGACAATATTAAAAGGATAATTTCTCTTATAGATTATGTTAATAAAGAAAATAAAGAAACATTCATAATTGGCTTAGATATAGAGAAAGTCTTTAATTCCCTAAATTGGGACTATTTATTCAAAATTCTGGTGTTATTTGAATTTCCTCCTTCCTTTGTTCATCTACTAAAGAATATGGGCAGGATTCATGATGGCTTGCACGGAGTCTAAGAGCCGTGTAAGACTCCATGCAGCCATCATGATCCAGGTTGGAATCCTAAGGAATATATGATATTGGCACAATCCACTTATAAGACAAAGACAAAAGGGGTAACAATTTTATGGAAAAGAAATGTGATTAACCCAGAAATCATTTATAAGTATGGAGATAAAGAAGGCCTTATGGCATAAGTAATAGTTAAATATAATAACAGAATAAGGATCCTAGCCAGTCTATACTGGTTCCCAGGCATTGGATCAGGAATTGTTAAAAAACACTTGGATTTCATTTCCAATAATTATAAAGGCAACTTAATATTAGAAGGAGATTTTAACTATATATTTAATATTTCTGAAACTACAAATAAAAGACCGCTGTATACATCTGCTGTATAAAAAGCTTTAAACAAGTGGGTCGAATCATTTCATCTTGTAGATGCTTTCAAATTTAAAGAAGATAAATCGTTGTTGTTTTCCCATCAAGATTACAGATTTGGTACCCAAACTAGAATAGATAAGATATTTGATGCCTATGACTTACACTCTAAAATCATTAATTTCTCAATCACTCCCTGCCCCTTTTCAGACCACAATTCATTGATACTAAAACTTCAAAATGGGTGGAAACCATTAATCTTTAACTCCAGAATTTCAGCATATATAACTAAAATTAAAAAGTTCAAACCCTGGTTATTATCTGAATTACAGTTCTTTTAGATATTAATTACACCACAGAGATAAATAAAATAATGATATGGGACTCATTAAAGCATACATATATGGTAAAACCCTAGCTTGGTATACAAAAAAAAAAATCAGAGAATGGGATTCTGAATTATTAGATCTACAATCCAAACCTTTGTCAGTAAAACCTGAAAAAAATCAAAAGAAAGTAGAAGTATTAAACAATAAATACAACGACATTTTAACACACAAAACTAGTTTAGCTTTAGAAAAAAAAATTAATACCTTGGCCACTTCTCCCAAATATCTACATAATTTATCCACAAGAATCAAAATGCAATCAAAAGCTAATAACATTAAAAGTATCTTCCATGAAAAGAAAGGTAAAAATGTCTCGGACATAGGTGACATTCTTGATGCCTATAGAAATTACTATATGGAACATTCCCAAAAAGAAAATATACATATCGATCAATTAAATCTAGATGAAAAATGTTCTAATATAAAAAAATACCAGAAAAATTAAAACTAGATCTGCAAGCACCCATATCCTACAGAGAAATTACAGATACAATAAAAGAGGGTAAAAATAATAAAGCTCCAGGTATAGATGGCATAAGTATGGAAATATATAAACTTTTTCCTTCAAAGATACTATCCTTCTTCCATAAAATTCTATTAGAAATTCAGTCACAAACTTTACTACCACCCTATTGGAGATATTCCTTAATCACCGATTGTAAAGGAAAACAAATCCCCAAACCTCTGTACCTCATATAGACCTATATCATTATTAAATAATGACTATAATATATTTATGACAATATTAACTAACAGAATGAAAATACCACTATCCAAAACAATAAATAATGATCAAACTGGAATTATATATCATAAAAGACACATGACAATATTAAAGAATAATTTCTCTTATAGATTATGTTAATAAAGAAAATAAAGAAACATTCATAATTGGCTTAGATATAGAGAAAGTCTTTAATTCCCTAAATTGGGACTATTTATTCAAAATTCTGGTGTTATTTGAATTTCCTCCTTCCTTTGTTCATCTACTAAAGAATATGGGCAGGATTCATGATGGCTTGCACGGAGTCTAAGAGCCGTGTAAGACTCCATGCAGCCATCGCGATCCAGGAACAGCCCGAAATCCTGTGTTAGAGAAAGCTAAAACGACTCTTACACGGGCAGGCGTGGATATGCTAATCACCCCACTTGCAGCGAAGGCATGCAAATGAGGTAGATTAGCGATCCACGAAGCTGAAACCAGCCCGTGTAAGAGTCGTGTTAGTTGCAGAAATGTACTCAGTTGACAACTGAGTACATTACTGCAAATAACACAACGGAGCCATGACAGCTCCAAATAAACTGTGCAAATGTTACAGACAGCATGCCAATGGCCAAATATGTGGCCATTGGCATGGTAAACTGATGCAAACATGAAAAAAAAGATTATTTTTTTTTTCAGAGATCGGCGATGTTTAAATGCAGCGCAGCCCCGTGCAAACGGGCTGCACTGTATAAAACTGAAAAATGAAGGTTAGAAACCCACAAATGTGGGTCTTATGTAATGCATGGATTTGCAATGCAGGGACTAGCAGACCAAAAACAACATGGCCACTGTCTAGTGGTTGCTAAGGGGGGAAGCTGAGTGTAAGACATGTAACTAAGCATTAGTAGGCAATCCTATGTAAATGAATGGTAGGATAGTGAATCACACTGTCACATAGCAAATGAGCACAGTCCGTGTAGTGTAAGAGTTAGATAAGGGGGAGTAACAGAGTAGGAGATAGGTGACATCACAGGGGGGAATGTCAGGAAGAAAGCAAGCTCATTGGAGCAAAGTGGTATGTGAAACATGTCAATCACACAGCAGAAAAAGAGGAGTGTCAACAGATAAGCATGGGAAAGTCAAGAAATGGAAGGTGTACACTGTGGCCAACACCAAAGTTTCTTGCTGTATGTGCATGCGCACGTGTGCACACTGGGAGGTGCGAGTAATACAGAGTGCGCGCGTGTAAGGCAGACTAAGCATGTAGGAGCCTGTTTAAAGATCTGTAAACCTGTTTGCACTGGTGTGCGTGCGTTTTAACCCAAATAAGCAGATTCTAGTCCGTGTGAGCATGTGTGCGCACGTGGTAGCCACTGTGAGCGTGTTTTCGCTGGTATGCGCACTGCTCCCTCTGAGGAAACAGAGAGGAAAAGGAAGCAGAAGAAATAGTAGGAAACTAGCAGGGAATACCTGTAGAGGTAGCAAGTGAAAACAATTAGAAGCAGGCAATTACACAGGCAGAATACAAGCCCAGCCCAGCACTTAAAACACTGCAAACAGCATTGCAGTATGTTTCTCTCAAGAGATACTGCAAGACAGGAGTAAGCTAGTAGAAGTGAAAACTGAAAAAGCTGCACTCAGACCAAACATGCTAGGGGCTGCCATAGCTGTCATAAGGAGACATAGGAGACTTGCTGAGGGTGGTGACAATGGAAATGCTGCCAGACAACCCACAGTGAGGAGACGAAGAAGAGTGTACAGGCCCAGGGTCACCTACCAGGGGTTACATGAGCTGGAGATAGTGGAGCGCTATAGAGTGGACAGAGACCTCCTGCAGCAAATTGTCGAGCTGTGCAGGCCATGCCTCACACACAGAACCAACAGAGGGGAACCCATCCCAGTGGAAACCAAGGTATGTGTTGGCCTAAGAATACTAGCAACAGGTACCTTTCAGAGACTAACTGGTGATATGATGGGGATATCACAGGCATCAGCCTCCAGGGTACTGCACCAGTTCCTGGATGCCATGTCAGCACATGTCGGTGATCATGTATATTTCCCCAATGCCCGTGAGGTATTGGCCAGCGATATGCGTCTCTTCCAGCAAATAGCGGAATACCCTGAGGTAGTGGGTGCAATAGACTGCAGGCACATACGCATCAAAGCACCAGCCGGTGAGCGGGGTAGGGCCTACATTAACCGCAAGGGCTTCCCCTCTATCAACTGCCAGGTCGTGTGTGATGCCCAGGGCATAATTATGAATGTGTGTGCTGGCTGCCATGGGAGCTACCATGATTCCCATATCTGGCATTTGACGCAGCTGTACCAGACATTTGCCAATGGGAAAATCCCACATGGACACCTAGTGGGGGATGCAGGTTATGCACTGGAGCCGTGGCTGATGACACCCATCAGAAACGCACACACACCTGAACAGGAACGCCATAATGAGGCACACGCACAAACATGTAATGTAATAGAGCATGTGTTTGGGCTGCTCACGTCACGGTTCCGGTGTCTGGACACATCTGGTGGAGCCTTTCAGTACTCACCAACTACATGTACCCAAATTGTCATGGTATGTGCTATGCTACATAATATGATCCTGCAAAAACAGCTGCAGCAGGACCAGCATAGGGCCGGGCCAAACAGCCCCCCACCATTGCCAAGGCCATCACAGGCAGAGCGTGACTCGGAGGAGGAACAACCTGAGCCTGCCCCAGTAGGCAGAAGGAGGTGTGCCCAGTATGCCCTGGCCTTGGCAAAGAGGCAACGCATAGCACATACACTGGCTCAGTAGGAACCCTGGGAATGATACCCCTCTCTGACTCACTCATATAGTAACAGGGATGCCTAACATGACATAACCTGCTCTCAAACATGTACAGGGAGTGTAGTATGTGCATCTGACAGAGGCAGCCCTGCAGCACCACCTGAGGCATGATTGCCATGTGTTAAGCAATGTAACACCATCTCGTATATGCAAACATGAAGACCCAACCTAACATCTCACCCTCACCAAGCATGATGCCACACTATGAAGACAACAAGATCAAGTACAATAATTGGCTGAGGTATTGCTGTTAGCAAGGGGGAACACATGGCTGACAGCCTGGGCTGACATACCGAGCAAGACATGATGCCCCACCTGCTAGGGATGGCACGCACCCAGCACACCTGGCTGTGTAGATACTGGCAAAGGCTGCTGTTACCCCCATTGTGCCTGGAATAGGTAAGTCTGGAAACACAAACCCACCAACATAGGTAGCACAAGGGATAATAACCTGGACGTAATGCTACCCAATGCCAGAAGTCTAACCTGCAAGGTGCATGCAGACCAAACCCACCACAGCATGGAGAATGGTAATATGTGTTCTGTAACAGAAACCTGGGCAAGGCCCAGAAGAGCACCCTAATACTACCAGGTTATGCCGCATACCATGCTCTACAGCTCCAAAACATGGAACACACGACAATAGGAGTGTGGCTACCAGTAATTACCAAGAATAACCACACCCCCAGGTTGGTACCACAGCAAGAAGCAGCATGGACTATCCTCGGGCGAGTAACACTGTCTCAAACTGTGTACCTGTTTGAAGCCTGCTACAGACCCCACACACAAACCCAGGTACCCCAGCCAGCCTTCCTGAAGACACGTCAGAGTATGAATGTCCCAACAAATACCAAACAAGGCACACACAAAGTATGACATAGGTGGCAATCCATTATGTATGGAAGAAGTAGTCATGGACCTAGGGACACAAGTGGACGGTAACCTGTCATGTGACACACACATTGCCAAGGTGGCCAGGAACACCTGCTATATTGCCAACCTTAATATGAAAGGATGCACATGTAGAGCTACAGAGGTCACTGTGCCCCCATACCCTTCCCTTATCAGGCCCATACGTGACAACTATGCCCCAGTTCGCTTGTACCTTACCTTACACATGCAGCAGTCAGAAAGACCCCAAATGTACCCCACCAACAGGATAAAGGGTCCAAACATTGGACATCTGCAGCCTGGCTGAAGAAACCACAGCCCAATTCAGAAGCATACTGCACAGTCAGAGGTGATGTATGCCTGATGTACAAGGCCATGCCCAATCCAGAATGAATGGACATGCTCCACTGCAGAAACCCTAAATCCAGCAGACACACCACAGTGAGATATCTGAACCTCTACACATAGATTAATAGGATGTGCTGGAGGGACAGATCCATAACCCAGAGGCTCAGGACACTCTGGAACAGAATCCCAGTCCATGATAGGCTGAGCTCCACACACAAACTCAACAAGAGAAATCCATTGAAGTGCATGGGAGATAGCAGGTTTACACTGAGGGCCATCCCTGTGTCACATCTAGGAAAGTAAACCCTACGTGGGCATAATATGCACATTGCAAGGGGTGTTGAGACCCACACACAGTCTGTCCGTGCTCAAACAAGGCCAGGGCAGATAGCCTAGTATGAACCTATGATCCTATGATGATACAAATTGTGCAGGACACAAAGGATTATTACACAGCTGTCCTACCTGATGGTAGGAACCATGGTGGTAATCCACAGATATGCTCTGCAGCACTCTAATATCACAAACAATACACCAAACCCACACACATTGCTAACATCCTGCCTAACAGATTCTTTGCAAACTCCCCACCAGCACCTAACTGCCAAATATCTATCCCAGGAGAGTGCTGGCCCCCCCGACATTGCAGATGCTGAGGTAACAGCCAGCATCCACAAAGCACAGCACACAGCATCAATTGTACCAGATGGTGTCCTGGGTTGTGTCCAACAAGTACTGTAAGAAGAATGGAACAGCAAATAGCATTACTGTGCACTATCAGTCCTACCACAGGATATGTACCCAAAGAGCGGTGTACAGCAACAGTGGTCCCACACCACAAAGGGGGTGCCTGAATGGATACTGCAAACTATGGGATTTTATTCCAGAGTGAAGGGAGCCTCTGGGTTATGAATCTGTCCCTCCAGCATGTCCTATTTATTTCAGTGCTGAGGTTCAAGTCTCTCGAGCGCGTAGCTCGATGGGATTTGGATTTTCTGAGGTGCAGCATGTCCATTAATTCCGGGTTGGACATGGCTTTATACGTCAGGCACAGATCTCCTCTGAACAGGTGGTATGCCACTGAGTAGAGCTGGAGTTTCTTTAACCGGGCAGCATATGGCATCTGTTTGAGCCCTTTGATCCTCTTGGTGAGGTACTTTTGGGGTCTTTCCAGTTGCTGCAGGTGTCTGGTAAGGTACATCCCAAAAGGGCATTGTACTCAATTATGGGCCTGATGAGGGATGAGTAAAGAGGCACGATGACCTCCCTGATCTAGATGTGAATCCCTTCATGATTAGGTGGGCTATATAAAATGTTTTTCTAACCACTTTGGCCACGTGGTTGTCAAATGAGAGATTGCTATCAACTTGGGTCCCCAGGTCCCTAATTACTTCTTCTGTACTTAATGGATTTCCACCTATGTGGTAATTTGTGGGCACTTTGTTTTGCCAAAGGGGATGACTATACACTTTTGGCATTTAGCTTGAGGCCATGGCTCTGGCACCAGTTGTCTGTTTCTATGAGGCCCTTTTGGAGGATGCTTGTGTCGGCTGGAGAGTCGATTATGGCACCCAGTTTGCAGTCATCTGCGAACTTGGTCAGCCACAGTCCTTCCGTGTTGGCCTGTACCTTCGAGAAATATATACCGAACAAGAGAGGTCCCAGGACTGAGCCTTGTGGGACACCACTTGTAACTGGTTTGGAGTCTGACATGGCTCCAGCAATTCTAACCATGTCGGTTCTGTCCTTGAGCCAGTTTGCAATCCATCTAGTGACATAGGGGTTTATATTTAAGCTGGTGAGCTTATCTATAATGCCCGAGTGGTGTATTGTATCGAAGGCTTTTGCGAGGTCCAGGTAGGCTGTGTGGACCACCTTCCCCTCGTCAATGGCCTTGGTGACTGTTTCAAAGAAATCAACCAGGTTTAAGAGGCAGGATCTGCCCTTAACAAAGCCTAACTGGGTAGGATCCAGTGTTTGTAGGTCCCCAATATCTTTATTTATGAGGTCCATGATGATCCTTTCCATAGCTTTGCAGACCAAGCTAGTCAGGCTTATGGGGCGATAGTTTCCAGGATCCGTTGAGGCACCACCTTTATGGAGAGGGACCACTGTTGCTGTACGCCACTCTTTGGGCACATATCCTGTAGTAAGGCTGAGATTGAACAGTAGTTTTATGTTTGGGTTTAGCTCTTCTTTGAGTTCATGTAGGGCGCAGCCGGGACACCATCTGGTCCCATTGATGCTGTGTTTTTGCTTTGGAGAGGCGGCTCTTACCTGAGCATCTGAGATGTCAGGGGCAGCACTCTGCTGGGATAGATATTTGCCCTTTTGGTGGGGAGGGAGAAGTTTGCTGAACCTGTCAGCTAGAATGTTGGCAATGTCTGTGGGTTCGGTGTATTTTTTGTCATTTTGGACTAATTCTGAGCATATCTGGGAATTACCACCCAGGTTCCTAACATAACTAAAGAAAGCCTTGTGATTATCCTTAGTGTCCTGTGCAATTTTTCTCTCGAAGCTGGCCTTAGACAATTTTATGTGTGCCCGTAGTTTTTTGCTAATACTGATCAGTGATGCCTTCCCTTTTTGGGATTTTGCTTTATCATTTAGTAGCTTCCTCCTTCTATTGTATAGTTTGTTTATGGCTGGGGTCCACCAGACAGGACTGATTTCCCAGAAAAACACAATTTTATGAAAAACGGAGCAAAAATATGAGTAAAAAATCTGGACAGTTTGCCAAAATCTGTACATTTGAGAGGTATGTCTATAGATGGTGATAACTTGGAGAGAGTCTTTCCTATAGTTATTTGTACATGGGGTAACTCTAGGGAATCATTCTGTTTAACCAATCTAGAGGTGTATTTATCTTTGATGAATATTGATACACCTCCTCCTTTAGTTTTCATGCATTCTTTTTGTGGTCTGAAAGTGTAGAAGGCATTATATCCCAGTATGGGCGGGGTGCTCTCTGCGGCCTTGACTCAAGTCTCTGTGATTGCACAGATGTCTGCATCTTCTGAGGTGAGGAGTGCTTCAAGTGAATTGAGTTTCAGATTTAGACTCCTAGCATTTAGCAGCATAACCTTAAGGTTGTTTTTTGAGGATATTTTTATGCTGGGAATTTTGTTTTTGTGACATTGCCTAAAAAAAGGTACTATGGGGGAGGCAAGAGCCATAGCTGAAATCTCAGAGGTGACAGGTGGAGACCATCTCTGGCAAAGCATCATGGTCTATCAACCATATAATCCCAGGTTGATTGGTACTGGATCCCTTTAGAATGACACCAGAAACTAAGCCAATTGTAGAAGTCAATCATTTTTTTGTCTGTACTGAGCCATCATCCTAGGTGAAGGTAGAATGCTGCTTAAGTCTAGGGGCATAACTGCCTGGGACACATAGTCAGAGACCTTAGGCATGTCTTTTATCATATAGTCCAGTGAGGTATGTCTCAAGTCATTCACACCAACATGAACTATGACAGAGTCATAACTGTGCCTCTTGTTGAGAGACTTGAGTGCATGTGTGATGTGGTGGATCCTGACACCTGACAGACAGCTGACTGTGACCTTTTCCTTATCCATCCTGGTGAGTGGAACATCTGTGTGTCTCACACTGGAGTCTAATACATTTGATTTTGTGTTTTGACTTAGGAACACACTTGGTGAGACACTGGTGCAAGTGTTTTTATGTGTATTGTGATTTGCTGGTAATATATTAAGTGAAGTGGGTTTATGTTTGGGAGGTCTTTGATCTTTAGTTAGGCTTCTAGTGAGAAGGTTTAGGTATTGTACACGTGAATGGTGCAGGAGGTGAAGTGTGTAGGGTGACAACCTGCTTATTATCTGATATACGATTTGTAAGTAAGAGAGCCTCGATTTTAGATTATTAATATAGATGCATCTCCCACATTTGTGGGAATTAGGAGAAATGGGTTGTCAGTGTACATGAGACAATCACAACATTACCGCAGGATGCCCATGTCGATCTGGTTAGCTTGGAAACATGGTGGGAAATTGTCCATTCATGATGTTAGGTGAAGTACTGTGGTCAGTAACAGGGAGAGGACTAGAAGGACCAGGTATATCTAAGGGACAAGAAAATGTTCTAAACTGTGAGGAGCTTAATGGGTGAGACCTGTGGAGGAACCTCAGTGGCTCATCTGAGTGTCTAACCGGGCAGTGAAGCACAACATCAAGAAAAACCCGATGGAGCTGAAGCAGTTTTCACTAAAGGAAAATTATCTGTCTAAGAGTTTGTCTATAACCACCAAGGTATCCTCCACAGTGCAGTAATGTGTGGTTATGCAGGTGGTGTGCATCATGCAAACCGGACCTAATGTGGGCAACAAGTAGCAACACAATTAAACAGATTTCAAACACTTTAACCAATAGCAGCAGACCAGACTGGGCCCTGGACCAACAATCACCACTCAGATAGGTCCTTAGCTACTCTCTACTCTCACTAGGGTGTAGGGGGAGGCCCTCTTTTGTGGAGGAAAGCTGGATTAGTGCTCAGAAACTGTAAAAACAGACAGGGTCCAAAAATCTGAACCGAGTCTATACTAGGCTAAAAGTGCAATAAACAGCAAAAATACTGTAAAATGCAGTTCAAAAATAACAACACACAGTAAAATACAATGCAAGAAGTGCAGATCAAGTAAAACTAACACTTACTTTTCAATAGCAAGTAGTGGATGCTTCAGATGACATAGGAGATTTATTGTTTGTTGCTAACTTCTAAATTAACCAAAGGGAAAGCCCAAGACTGAGACTTATTCGAGAGATCCCCAACTCAGATGGGTCTTTGGCTCACACTTCTGCCACAAGGAGGCAGGAGGGACCCTTCTTAATATAACATGGATGATTTTACTGCTCAAATGATACCAAATAGTCTAGATTCAGCAAGCCTGAATCTAGATTATGCTATAAAATGCAGAAATTCAAAGTGAAGAAAATCACAGTCACAACAACAAACAGTTTAAATAAAGCAACAATTCGGTAGAATACTCTCATAGACCACAAACACATACAAAACTCTCTTTTTACTGAACTTAATCTAGAACCCTATATAAATGAAAAAATATCTGCAATAATTCCTTTTCAAATACTGCTGACAATGTAAATACAATTGCTAAGTATGCTATTTTCCCATCAGTACTGAATTTATCAAATAAGCTTTTTTTCTGAATGATAGTTTAAATGCTCTCCAGAAAAGACAGGTTTGTTTTATTTCTTGTATTCCTTTTTCCCATTGAATTTTCCTTATGTCTTTATTCCCAAATTTTATATATAACACAGAAAATTCATTCACTGTAAATGATATACTCCTGATCTGTACTACATCACCTAAACCTTTACTTTTCTCTTTATTTAAGGCCATCCCTTTTGGTAAAAACTCTGTACCCATGAACTACCACATAGGCGGCAGTCTACTTAACGCCGAAAGTGTGATAAGAGACCTTGGGACACAGGTGGACTGTAGTCTCTCCTTTGATAATCACATTGCCACAGTAGTCAGGAAATCTTTCTACGTGGAACACCTCATCAAAAAAGGTTTCTCATCCAGGAAAAAAGAGGTTGTTGTTCCCCTCTACTCATCACTCATTAGACCCATTATAGAGTACAATGCCCCTTTTGGTATGTACCTCACAAGACATCTACAACAACTGGAAAGGCCAAAGAAATACCTCACAAAGAGGATTACCGGCCTCAAACAGATGCCCTATGCAGACCGTCTCAAAAAATTGCAGCTTTACTCCATTGCATATCGCCTACTTAGAGGCGATCTCTGCCTAACACACAAAGCTATGTCAAACCCAGAGCTTTTAGACATGCTTCACTTAAAGAAATCCAATCCCTACGAGCTACATGCTCTAGGGACCTAAACCTTGTCACCACAATAAACAGAACATGCTGGAGGGATAGATTCCTGTCCCAGAGACTTCCCATACTCTGGAACAAACTACCTATCTATATCAAAGCTCCTCATTAGCACTCTTCAAGAAAAATCTTGATGATTGGATGGGAGATAGCAAATTCACCCTGGGGATCACTTCTGTGGCTCTGCTCGACAGTGGCACAGGAAAATAGTTTTCTTGGGTGGCGAAAGCCAGGGTACCTTTGGCTAGGCTTATATAGGCCCTAGGGCCAATAGCCTAGTACCTACCTATGAACCTATGAACCTATCCCTATCATTTATAGACATTCATTTGTGTAAATTATTGGTTATTTTATCCACATTTAGTTTTTATGCAATTATTATAATGCTATCTGCATATATTATAGAACTGGACTTCTTAACCCTTTATTTTGTAATTTATTTCATATACTATCGCATTTATAACTAATACAAAGAATATACAACTCATTGGACATTCCTATCTTACATCACTGTTTACATGTACCTCATGGCCTAATCAGCCATTTACAAGTATTTTACTTTATTATTACTATATGCTGACATGCATAATTTCCTAACTTTTGCACTGATATTCTTTCATTATTACCCTTAAGATTTCATGTCCATCTGTGTCAAATGCCTTATTAAGATCTGCTATCAAGATTTTCACTTTTTTCTGTTCTTAATATCATCCACAATTTCTCTAGCAGTCAATAATTCTTGACAAGCCTTCTCCTTTATAATATATTTGCTATAGTCCATGATATTTTTCATTTTAGTTTTAAATATCTTTTGTATTATTTTCATAAAGATCTTATAATCATTATTATTTAATACTATTGGTCTCCAGTTTTTTTAATTGTCTTCTATCTTCCTTCTTCCATATGAATTTAAGTATTCCACTACATAATTATTTATGCATAAAACCTTCATTTAACCATTCATTCAAAATCTTTAAAAATATTTTTGCCAGTCCCTTTAATTTTTATACATTTCATACCCTGTTCAATCTAGGCCCACAGCTGAATCTATATTTACTTGTTTTAATACTTTACTTAGCTTATTTAAAGAAATCTCCTTTTCCAATTCTTTATTCTCTTTTTCTGTTAACATTTTTACTTTCAAAGTTTTTTTCACTACCTTCTTTTTTCCCCAGTTAAACCCTTTTTGTACACATTGTACCACATTATTCAAAATCTTTTTCTGAGTTCTTTCTAGTTCTCCTTTTACATTTTTTATTTCTCTCATTACACTACCATCTTCCTTTACTCATCTGCTTAGGTAACTTGGTACTTCTTTTCTTTTTCCCTGTAAAAATATCTTTGCTTATATAACAATTCTTGTATTTTTTCTTGATTTCTTTCATATAATTCATTTTCCTATATTCTAAATGTTTCAATGCATCTTTATATTTTTTTATATTTTTCTTTCTCTGCTTTTCTCGTGTCATACTGTCACTGCAAAATATTTTTTGTTTTTCATTAAATATCACTTACCATTCAGACCAGGTTTTATAAAATGTTCTCATAATAATATGATCTTTCCATAATTGTATTACTAATCTCTTTCCTTCTTCATTCCATGCTTTCTCATTTATCCGTTTTATTCTTTGCTTATTTTTATATATTTTTTGTTTTCCCTTATCTTTAGCTATATTGCAAGATGATCAGAAAATTCCGTTTCAACTACCTCCTCTTCTCCTATAACTAGACCTTCTGATACTATAATATAATCCATTTCAGTTCCATACATACCCCTTTTGTAAGTCCATGAATTTTGGTCCCGAAGTTTTTACTTTCCATATCTTATAACTTCTAACATTTTACTTATACCATTTCATTTCTTTTTACACTTGCCTCTTAACTCATAATTAAAGTCTCTTGTTCATAGGTTCATAGGTTCATAGGTAGGTACTAGGCTATTGGCCCAAGGGCCTAAGTAAGCCTAGTGAACAAGGTTCCCTGGGTTACGCCACCCAAGAAAGTTATTTTCCTATGCCCCTGTTGAGCAGAGCCACAGAAATTATCCCTGAGGTATATTTCCTATTATTATTATTGTCACCTCACAGTAAGACGCTGTCCACTTCGACTCTCAGCTAGAGCGTCTTCTGCGTGGAGACATGTGTGAACAGGCGTACCTTCATTGAAAGTTGTGCGTCAGGGCTGGCAACTCGGTATGTAAAAATCAACTGCCAATCATTAGCGGACCGGAGTTCCGCTGTGGCAACCCCTAACTGGGAAAAGCCGAAAGACACAACATTATTATTATTATTATTATTATTATTATTATTGTTATTGTAATATTCATATTTATCATTACATAGTCTAAAATCTGATGAAATAAGCTTTTCCTTTCTTTACAACTAGTATAAACAAATAGTGTTATAATTCTATCTACTTGTTCTTTCCATTTTAAATCTACCAGGGTTAATCTTCCCATTTTTTGCTAAGGTTACATGTAATATCTTTACTGTATTTCTGCAGAGTACTGGTTTTCCAGAGTATCTCTCATTTCCCAAATTCCAGATTATCTTTCCTACCCATAGTTTCTCTGTAATCTTTCTTCATTTGTTAAAAAATCTTGTGCTAATATAATTACATCTACATCACATGTATTACACCACTCCAAAATTCCTATTCTTCTTACTATATTCCTAATACTGTTCACATTTACAGAAAATATTGTAAGACTTTCATTTCCCTTTGATTTATGCTTTTGTAAGTTCAAAACTAATTTCTAGGCTAGCTTTCTTAATAGACTGTTCTAAGCCTAAACAATTTCTTTCCCAAAGGTGAGAATTAAATTCTTTACCTTGTGTCTGTGAATCAAACACCTTAACCATTATACCAAGCCCCAATCTTTAGGTCCATACATTGTTTTCATCCATTTCCTTTCTTTTTTCTTGTGCATTTATCCCTTTAAATTTTCTTTTTCTGTCTTTTACCCTTTTACCAATATAATTTTTTTTCTTTTTACTGCCTTCTAGTTTATATCATCTTCATCACTTATTTCAGAACTTTCTTCCATGTCCCCTTTATTATTTTTTTCTCATCAAATTTTTCTTCTGTTTCTACTACTTCTAAAATGTCTTCTCTGTTCATTTTCTTCTCTTTATTTTTCCTTTTCCTTACTGTTATTTTCATTTTTGCAATCCATCTATAAATGTCCAATTTTGTTACATTTATAACATTTCAATTTACATTCTTTGCATCATGTCTAATTTCTCCACAGATATAACATTAATTTAGTCACAGTTACTTATCAAATGTCATTCTTTTCCACAAAAAAACATGTTTTGGGTTGTCCTTAGTAATTTACAACACCCCTATTCCCATCCACATTTATTATGCTTGGTATAAATAGCATTTTTTGTCTTTCGATTTTAAACAGAATATTGCAATCTTAGCTACCAGTCCATAAACTCCTTTTGTTATAAATGTTTGCAATGTCCACTGCTTCTTTACATAAAGCTTTCAAATGTCCTTTCAAAGTCTTTCTTTCTAACTCTGTTTGAAATTGCACGTGAATCTTCTTTTTTGTTTCCCTGTTAAATTCTTTTATCACATAAATATTCCATGGGTAACAGTCTTTCTTTTTTTCATATTCCCCAAGAAAATTCTCCATTGATAAAAACAGTCTCAAATATAATATTAGAAAATGTCTCTTTGTTAAGAAGAATAAATGCTCTTATCTCACGTGCTTTTGCAAACAAAGGAGCTATTAAATTGTCCCACATTCCATACCTGTCCATTTCTTTGTCTTCTTTACTTTAAATCCTTATTCTGTACTTCCATTTTTCATTTTCTTCTGCCCTCTTTTCTGCTAATCCACTTTTGCCTTTTTTAATTTATCTGCATATGTTTTCTTTTCCATCTCACCACTATTCTTCAGGATTGTCTCTGCATCCTCCTTTAGCATTGTTTCCATAATGTCTCCACAGGAAACATCTCCTTCATTTTCTGGCTCACTCTGTGCCACAGTTTCTTTAATCATCCTGCAACCCTCTTGACTGGAGGGTTGTAATTATACATCCATCACTTGTTGAGTCATCTCCAGCAAACAGTTCCTCAGAATCCTGCACACATTCTCCAGTCGTGATATTTGCTTTCTCTGTTCATTTCTTTTACTGCTCCATCATCTCCTTCTCTCTCCATCCATCTCCTTGTTGTTTCCAGGCTACCTCTGTGCCTGGAATGGAAACAGGAAGTGCTCCTCCTAAAGAGTCCCACTCACAACAATGACAAGTAGGGGAAGTTCCCTGATGCCCTAGCCAAATTTCTCCTAATAGTATAAATATCACCTCATGTCTCCCTCAGAAAGAGGCTAGTAGCAGTTAACAAAGGAGAAATAAATAATAAAAGTCTTTTGAATAAATTGGGAGGAAAGTACTAACTATTTTCCACTCTGGTGATTTTTATGTGGAGTGTCTTTGCTTTTGAGTTCTGTAAGCTTCACTCCAGTGCAGTACCATTTTTATTTCAAAATTCCCACAAGGTTAGACTGGTTTATGGATTGGACTCCCTATATCATACAGAAAATAAAACTGAAGCTAGGTGCACAAATCCTAGGGTCAAAAGTGCTAGTTATTGAGCTAGGTAAATGGCCAAGGCTAAACAGGCTGACACAGTAAAAATATCAGCTATGATGCAGTGGTAGCTTTGTTGCCTCACAGGAAGAGGGTCTCCGGTTTGATTCTTAGCTTGAGTGCCTTCTCTGTGGAGTCTGCATGTCCTCCCTGTGTTCGTGTGGGTTTTCTCTGGGTACTCCTTTTTCCTCCCATGTTACAAAGAGCATTTCTCCCTGGGCCTCTGCTGAAAATTGGCTTCATTCCAAGTTAGACTTTTCCCGGTAAAAAAATGTTAAATAAATAAGTTTGTTATCTATATCATAGTAGTAGACCATGCTCATAATGGTGCTATTATAGTAGAATAAAATAATAGTCCACATAAATTAAAAGATGAAAAAAACCTAAGCAAGGAGACTTAGACCAATGAAGTGAACATATGCAAAGTAGAAAACTACCCTAATTCTGTTGTTGACTTCCATCAACTAGAATAATTTACGGAAAAGAGGAGTAATTGCTCCTGAGGAAAAAATGTAATGATGCAAATTTGAATCTGTTGTCTTTGAATGTGACATGAGAATAAAACAATATTTTCAAGCACTGTCCAGATTACAGTAAAGTGCTGTGAGATAAAAAGCAATTAAAGTAATTAAGGCCCAAAAGTATGTATGGGATCAACAGAAATGCAATTCAGAATTATCTATTATATATACAGAATTTGATATTAAATAATAGGATTTGATGAGTTTTACATTCACATTTGAAGATGTATACAGAAAGTGAATATGGACATGGGAAAGAAAAAGAGATTTAATATGGTGTAATATTTATGCAAAGATGAAAGCAAAACTAACCAATACAAAAAGAGCAGCACCAAAGATACTTGAAGAGAAATACAGACAAAGGAATCCAGACATGGAAAACTTTGCAATACAAAAAATAAGGAGACAAAGAGAAAAAGCAGAAAAGAAAATTAGTAAAGGATAAGTTAAGGAAATAGAAGCTGAGGTTATGGAGCACCTGAAAAGTAAAGGATTCAGTGTAGAACATCTAATTCAGAAAGCACCACAACATCCATATTATGGGAAAACCAGTGGAACAGGAAGCAATTGGTCAGGTGCCATATGAAGATATTTTGGAGCTTTCCAAAGGAAACCAATATAAACATTCACTTGAAGCCAGACAGCAAGGGAAGAAACAGGAAATTGTGGAAAGTCTGATGCAGTCACTCTTGAAGAGTGACAGGCCAGTGAGTTCCCATATGACAGAGCAACGGCTGGCATGGGATGAAACTGAAGAAAATTTGCCACAGGAAGATGCCATAGAACTTTCTATAGAATTCCCGCAGAAAATGGAAAACAAGGGATGTGCCCACAGTTTGGAAGAAAATGAGCTAAGAGAAGAGTTGCTTGATTTAATAGACATAGATAGATATATTAAGATCAATGAAAGAAATAGACTCAAACCAAGATAAAAATCAGGAAGGCAACAGGATAAAATTGATGTAAAAATCCAAGTATTTATTAGGCCAAAGGAAACGTAAGTGCTTTCACGGCAATAAAAAACGCTTCTTCAGGCGTGTATTCAAAAATCCATTATTCTTTGATTTAAATAGTTAAAACACTAAAACAATTAAAAGGTAACCTATAGCTAAGCTGCAGCAATCAATCAATTAAACAAGACAATTAGTTCACTAGAAGGGAATTTTCAACAGCTAAGCTAAACTTTAAGCATTAAATGCTCAGTAAAACACATGCAATGCAATGAAATACAACTCCTATTAAAGTGTAACTAGTAGATGTAGATAGTGTAGCTATCTATCTCATGTTAATTGCATTGTTAATTGCATTGTCCTAGCTTTGGAGCTTAACTCCTCGGGCCTCTACTGAAAATGGACATGTATCCAGTTGGACTAGCCCGGTCAACAAATGTAAAATAAAAATAATAAATAAAAAATATACACTAGATTTGGCACATTTTGTTAATAGATGATCTTACTGCAAGTATGGTGGGTGGACAACCGACTTATGTATATAAGAATAAAAAATGCCTGAAACATCAATTATGTTACCCCACCACTTTGACTGAGAATAGAGAGGTGATGTGGCTAGGCACAAGATGTGGTAAATGTGCACAATGCCAATACATTGATGAATCGAGATTTTTTAGGCACCCTGACACTGGTTATTTATGGGAGTTAAGAAATTCTAGTACTTGTATATCTAAAAATCTAGTGTATATAGCTACCTGCATGGAATGTTATTCATTCTATGTAGGCAAAACTAATCGCTCCCTTCGTGTACGGATTAGGGACCATATGTACTGCAAATCTAAGGGGTTTATATATAGTGCTTTAGCCAAACACACTCTGCAACTAGGAGAGAATCATCAGTTTCGGTTCCAAGTATTACAGCTACAAGAAATAAGTGTAAGAATGGGTGATATAGTTAATAATACAGAAACTTTAGAGAGTAAATGGATTTTAAGGCTAGCTGCACATAGGGGGCGTGGTCTTAATGACACAGTCCCTTTGAAACCCATACTAAAAAATAGAAGGATAAAATGAAATGAATTATTATTTTGGTTGTTTATATTTATATTTATATTGATATTTATTAACCCATACATATCTACTGCTTTTTAGGTATTTCATTATTTAGCATTCATTGTATTTTGTATTTTGTCCTCACTGTTACACTTTAATAGCAGTTGAATTTCATTGCATTGCATGCGTTTTACTGAGCATTTAATGCTTAAAGTTTAGCTTAGCTGTTGAAAATTCCCTTCTAGTGAACTAATTGTCTTGCTTAATTGATTGATTGCTGCAGCTTAGCTATAGGTTACTTTTTAATTGTTTTAGTGTTTTAGCTATTTAAATCAAAGAATAATGGATTTTTTAATATACGTCTGAAGAAGCGTTTTTTATTGCCGTGAAAGCGCTTACATTTCCTTTGGCCTAATAAATACTTGGATTTTTTCATCAATTTTATCCTGTTGCCTTCCTGATTTGCATCTTGGTTTGGGTGTGTTCGTATTTATACTTGGATCTACTTGTGTCAAAGCTCTGGTGGTTGTTGTTCGTAGAAAGAAATAGACTACAGAAGGTTAATGTTGTTGTTATTATTGTTTTTCTTTTGGCTTTTCCTGGTTAGGGGTCACCACAGCAGAACTCTGGTTCACTAATGATTGGCAGTAGATTTTTATTGTGCTGAGGTGCCAGCTCGACGCCCAACCTTCAACGAAGGCACGCCCATTCACACGTCTTTCGAACGCCACTTGACCGCGGGGAGTACTTGCAGACTCCACATAGAAGGCTCCAGAAGGTTAATAAAACCCAAAAAGTCAGAAGTCTGATAAAACAAATAAACACAGTAATTAGGACTGTCCATGGAGGTCCATGCGATATAACAGAAGGAAACAGGATATATTGCTGTGCAGCTAAATTAATAACTGGTAAAGTTCTACTACAAGAACAGAGGGTAGTGAGGGAAAGGAAGGGGAGAAATCAATTACCATCATGGAAGTATCGAATAGAGAAAACTATAAAGCAATTAAGACAAGAAATGTCACTGTTAGAAGACTATGGAAGAGGGAATAGATCAACAAAAATACTAAGAAAGGTAGATGTGATAAAAACAGTGCGCAGTGTTACAACAGGCCAGGATCTATTATGCACTATTGGAGAGAACAAACTAAAAATTTCAAAACAGACGGAAAGACTCAGAAGATACGAAGATAAATATAAGGGAAAAGCACAAAATAAGCAAGTTATTGATAACCCAAAAAAGTTTTATAGAGAATTGGGAAATAAGGTAAAAGGAATTGAAAGACTGCCAAAAAGAAGAAGAAATAGATACATTTTGGAGAAGTATCTATGAAGATCCTGTGGAACATAAAAAAGATGCTAAATAGATAGAAGAAGCAAAACAAAGAATAAGAAGTTCAAATGCACAGGATATGAAATGGGATGAAGCAACAACCAGAGAGACTGAAACAAAGTTAAGGAAAGCCACTAACTGGAAAACCCCAGGCCCAGATTCAGTACCTAACTTCTTGCAAAAAGTATTAACATCTTTGCATGAAGATTTATCCATGAGTAAGAACTATTTAAATGGACACTCCGAAGAGAGATCAGCCTGGCTAACAACAGGAAAAACAATGCTCCTACTTAAGAGGAAACCTGCAAGCTACCCTAAAAACTATAGATCAATAACTTGTTTTCCGATGACGTATAAACTATACACAGGAATTAATGCCGACAGTTTATAGTCATTTAGAAGAAAACTCAATTATGGCAGTAGAACAAAAGGGCAATAAAACAAAATAATATGGAACAAAGGATCATTTGTTGTTAAATAAAGTCATAGTGAAGAACTGTAAAAAGGGGAAAAATGTAACTATGGCATGGATTGACTACAAAAAGCATTTGATAGTATCCCACATTCATGGATAAAAGGGTGCTTAAAATGTGTAAGGTACATTCTACACTGAATGACTGCATTACAGTGACCATGAGTGGCAGACTAGTTTGCAATTAAGCCATGATAAAGGACAAATTATTATCCCAGAGATAAAAATTCAAAGGGTGATATTCTAGGATGACTCTCTGTCACCTTTGCTATTTTGCCTTGCCCTTAGCCCATTAAGCTGTTTACTTAACAGCTTAGGCCAAGGCTATAATTTGGCTGCTAGAAAACAACAAAGGGTAAAGGCTTCTCATCTTCTCTTTGTCAATGATTTAAAACTGTACAGCTCATCAGATGAGGAACTGAAAGCACAACTGCAGGTTGTCAAAACTTTTTCAGATGATATAAGAATGTCATTTGGTCTTGATAAATGTGCAAAAGTAACCTTTAAAACAGGAAAACTACAGCACCAGAAAAACATCAGTTTGGGACAAGAATGCGATATAAAAGAACTTGAGCAAGAGGGAGTGTATAAATATCTGGGAATTGATGAAGGATCAACAACCAAACATGAACAAATGTGAATAAAACTTAGTAAGAAATACTTTAGAAGACTTAAATTAATCCTGAAAACAGCACTGACATCTAGGAACAAAATCCAAGTTTAGAAACCAATTTGCTCTTCCTGTCCTAACTTACGGTATTGGAGTGATTGACTGGCCCCAAAATGTGTTGGATAGGTTAGACAGGAAAACAAGAAGGATGCTTCAGGTTCATCAAATGATTTATAAAATTCAGTGTGTACCAAATTATATATTCCCCATTCTGGAGGAGGGATGGGCCTCCTTGAAATTGATTACATGTATAAATCTGCAATAATGGGACTCCACACATATTTGCTGACCTCACAAGACCCAAACATAGTGAAAGTTTTGAAATATGAGGAGAAAAAATGTAAGATGACTTCTCTGCTTAATCTAGCAGAAGCATATTGGCATCAAGCAGGAATGGAAATTAAACCAGAAGTAGAATCAGATAGCAACTGACTGTGCCAAAAATCAAACGAAAGAATATAAGGTGAAGGACCAGATGAGAAGGCAAGAAATGTGGAAAATGCATAAGTATAGTTGCAAGTATAGAAAACTTCTTGAAGAGCCTCATGTTGATCAGGAATCAATGCAGGAATGGTTAAGGGGAGGCAAATTCAAACCAAGAGATGAAAGGTTAATATTGGCGGTCCTAGATAGTGGGCTACGTACACACTGGTTTACAAAGTCCATTGAACTTGTGGGAGAAACAGACAAATGTAGGTTTTGCAAAACCAAATTGGAAACAGTTGCACACCTTGTTGCTGGTTGTGACATACTAATGGCAGAAGAACTGTATACTGAAAGGCATAATAATGTGGCAAGACTGTTGCACTGGGGATTGTGCAAACATTATGGTATTGAAGTGGCTGAAAAACACTGGAAACATTAGGCACAACACATCATAGAAAATGATGAAGTTTATATCACATGGGATCACCCATTACCAACAGTTCAAAGACAGAGGCTAAAAAATGGGATATGGTGGTCCATGAAAAGAAGACAAAAGTAGCATTGATCATTGAAATCCCCACACCCAGTGACTACAGTGTGTTGTGTACAGAGAGGCACAAAGTCATAAAATATCAGGATCTGCAAGCAGAAATGAGAGCAATGTGGAAGAAAGATACCCAGATAGTTCCAATAGTAGTAGGAGCAATGGGTCTTATAAAAAAGAATTTACAATCATATTTAGATATGTTACTAGTCCGTGTATCCCATACAAACTGCAGATGGAGTCATTACTGGGCACATTGCGGGTGCTGTGAAGAGCACTTTTGGCTGACATAAAAGATTGAAACAATACTAATTTCATGAACTTTAATCGTACTTTGACTTAGGAATAGGGTCCATTCCTGTCATGGTATTAGAAACCCAAAAGCTTTGGAGAAATTAAAAAGTGATATCCTTGACATGGTGCACATTATGAAGATGAGAATAGCACAGATGGAGAATGTAAATTCCCGGGAAGTAAATAGTGTGGGAAGAAATAGCCAAGAAATTGTTATGGTTAGGTTTGTATAGGCCCCTAGGGCCGATAGCCTAGTACCAACATATGAACCTATGAACCTATAAAAAGAAAAGCTGATATTTCAGACAGATATCACACAGAGATGCTCATGGGTCCATAGATGTTTACTAGGCTAAAACCACAAGGGTCTTTTTAAGCTTAACCATGCATCTCAAATCTCTGACAAGTTCTGGTACCCTTGGTAAGCGTAAGCAAGGGCTTGGGAGATGAAACATTTACAAGCGGGGCCCTGGGAGACTAACCATTAACAGGCAGCTTGCGTCCATTAGAGACATAAGTGCCAAACCAGGGATGAATTTCCTGTCTCCCATACAATTGTCTAAGTTACACTTGAATTAGGTTAGCGAGGAACTCTACTTCACATCAATAGGGAGTTTGTTCCAGAGATGGGGTAGTCTCTGGGATGCATACTTGTTTCTCCAGTAGGTCGTCCTTATATCACAAGAAAGGTTTAAGTCTTTAGAATGGGTAATTCTGGTGCTGTTTGTTTTGTAGATATGCAGCATGTCCACTAGAGTGGAGTGTAACAATGCCCTGTATGCCAGGCATACATCTCCGCTCAATAGCCTCTAGGAGAGAGAATGCAGGGATATGGCCTTGAGGTGATCTGCATGGGACATGCTACTTATGCCCTGTATTCTTTTAGTGAGGAACCTCTGTGGACGTTCCAACAGTTAGATAAGCCTGGTTAGGTACTTACCAAAGGGGGCATTGTACTCAATGATGGGTCTAATGAATGCCAAATACAGTGAAACAATAATTTCTTTGGACCTAGATGCCATGCCTTTGTTAATAAGTTACGCCACATAGAATGATTTCCTCACTACTGTAGACATGTAATGGTGAAAGGCTAGATTACTGTCTATGTTTGTCCCTAAGTCCTTGATTACCGGGTCAATGTTAAAAGGTGTGTTGTCAATATGATAGTTACCAGAGGTGAATGACTTCCCAAAAGATACTATTATGCATGTCTTGGCATTTAGTTTTAGTCCATGGCTCTGACACCAGGTATTTGTCTGTGTCAGCCCTTCCTGGAGAACATTTGTGTCAGTGTGGGATTCAATGACAGCTCCTAATTTGCAATCATCTGCAAATTTAGGCAGGCAGAGGCCACTGACGTTGATCTTGACTTCAAGGAGTGGCCCCAGGACCAGTTCCTGAGGGACTCCTCTTGTGAGGCCTTTTTGTAGAGGTGAATTCTCCAGTTCTAACTTTCTGGGTCCTGCCTGTGAGCCAAATGGCTATCCACCAGGTGAGATAAGGCTTTGTACCTAACCTCTTGAGTTTGTCAACAATGCTGGTGGGGTATTATGTCAAATGCCCTGGTCAGGTCAAGGTAGGCAGCGTGAATCATTTTGCCCCTGAAAGAACCAAATTGAGCTGAATCCAGTGTCTGGAGGTATACTATATCAATATTGATAATTTCCATGACAATTCTTTCCATGACTTTGCATATTAGACTAGTGAGACTTATGGGTCTGTAGTTTCCAGGGTCTATAGATGTCCCGCATTTGCGCAGAGGGATAATTGTTGCTGTCCCCCATTCATGAGGCATGAAGCCTGTTTGGATGTTACATTTAAACAGTAATTCCAGGGGGCCTGATAGGTCATGTCTCATGCCATTTAGAACTCATCCTGGGATATTGTGGTACTGTGATATTGTGATGGACCAACTAAGAAGTGAAGAATGTGAAGTAGAAGTTAAGTCGGAAAATTTCCATACATTTTAACTAATAGATTCATTAAGTATTCCAAGGCCACTGAATCTTATTACCACTCATGCATTGCACATACTTTCCTTTCTGCAGGAAAGTCGTATCAGTCATCCCCAGAGGAAATGTGTGGATGTTCACCCAGTCAGTTAGCGCTATGTTTAAAGGAAGATAGTGAGTCACACTGCTAAACATGCAGGGGTACTTTATATGGGTCTATATTATAACATCCAAGTCTAAAAACTTTGAATGTTATAATATCAAACCCAGTAGAGCGAATGCTTGAAATAGCGAAGCTGCAGAACACCGAATACTTCCCTAGGGAAAGTATTCAGTGGGCCATTTCTGCAGCTTCGCTATTTCCTCAACTGTGGAGCAAAGGTTACGGACTGGGTTAAGTTAAGTGTGCGAATGAAGGTGAGTGTGCAATTGGGCATGGGTTAGGTGAGTTAGGGTTAGGGCGCGGGTCAGGTAAATGTGCGATTGTGTGGACGTGAGGGTTAGGGTGGGGTAGGTGAGTTAGGGCTAGGGAGCGGGTAAGGTGAGTGTGCGATAGTTAGGGACCTTAGGGTTAGGGTTGGGTTAAGGTAAGTGGATAGCTAGTGGTGTATGTCTGGTTTATTGTAGGGTTTTGTGACATGTATGTGTGTGGATTATTTATTTTAGTGTGCTTGAGTTGTGTGTATGTTTGTCGGAACAGCAAATTTTTTCCCTGGGAAAACATTCGCTATTCTGACTGTTCGGTTTTCTGGTGTTTCGATTGAATGGGTTCGATATTATAACATTCAAAGTTTTTAGACTTCGATGTTATAATATAGACCCCTTTATATGAAGATGGTGAGTCACTGCTAAACATGCAGGGGTACTGTGGATTTCAATTAATCGGTAATGCCAGTCATTAGCATGTCATATCTATTGGTCAGGCAATGCATTTTTATGCACCCCATGGGCACTGTCTGGTTGAGTAACTTGATTAAAATCGCACAGTAGGCAAATGGAGTTAGGAAGGATCAATCCCTCAATACTGGTTATTAAAGTTTCATAATATTAAATTTTAAGTAATTTAGAGTTGTCTGGCACATAAGGCTCTGAGTTACTAAATTACTGTGTGTAATCAAAAGTACAATGTTTGAATCCGTCCACTTCCATTTGCCTATTGTCTACTTTTGATCAAGTTAACTAGGCATTGCTCCTGGGTCATCCCTGATAAGGGACATGCTTTACATTGAGTTTTCCTGGTTAACAAATAGATAAAAGAAAATGGCATTTAAAACTTGTGCCTTTGTTCCCTCAATAACTTTAGATTTGTTTAAAATTCTTCAGCAAGGAACTTGAGGTATTTTTGTCTATTCCTTTTAAAAGTTGACTTTATTACAAAATGTTATGGATTACAGTCATTAAATAATGCCAGGCATGAATTTCAGACTTTTGTATCATTCAGAAAATGCTTGTTAATTGATAGCTTTTTATTCTAGCAAATTTCTAAGTATATGAGAAACATTTAAATTCGGTTCCTGATTTTGGCGTCTTTGTCTCCATTTTGACTATTTCTGACTGTAACTGAAGGTTGTGTGTAGTATAAATACTTGGTTCCTGCAACCCATAGTAGTTGTGGTGTAAAGGATAGACATGATTGTAGTAAACAAGAACATCATCATATGAGCCATGTTCTTGGTTTCCTTGCTTTGTTGTCTATTGACAAGTTTAATTATTTATGCGTTTATTATTTGGCTGTGAATAAACTGCACAGCATGAAGTTTATGAGTTTAATGCTGATATTTTAACTGTGTACACATTTTTAATTAATCTTGTTTTTGCAGCCAAATTGGTAAGAAATGCACTGTGTAGGGCTACAGCAATCTGACTGGCACTTAGTGCAGATAATAAAGGTTATAAGATGCTTCTGTAGTGCAGGGTTTGATTCCCACAGCCTTCATTTGTCTACTGTGTAACTCTGACTAGTCACTTGCTCCTGGGCTGTACCTAAAATAGACACTTTCATCCAGCGGACTGTCCCAAACTGTTAGCAAATACATTGCACATTTGTCTTTTGAATTCCTGTACTCTTCACATAGACGTTAATTAGTGCTTCACTGTATGATGTTTGACTATGGGCCTCCGCACATCTTATAGTTTAATGGGATGCTAGATGCATTTTCAATTAATGTGAGGTTCAAGGGAAGAGACGTTCAGTGTTCCTCATGCTAAGTCTGATTTCGGTGTGAGTCTGTTTTGTTTAAAAAAATGTCTGTCAGTGTTTTGCTGTAAAATTTGAAATAACAGTTTTAAATTAAATCCAGATCTCTTGTGATCATTGCAAAATAACAATTAAAAAAAGAAATAGTATGGTCATTGACAAGTTTTATGGTAACTGAGGAGAGACAGACAAGTAATGGAATATTAGTGTAGAAGGGGGGGCAGTCCATTGCCCTGTCTAGGGCCACATTTGACCGTGATCCATCTCTGTCTGCAAGGGAGTGTAATTAAGTAAGTATCTAGGTATATTGTCGGGTCTCAGAGAGGGAGGGAATAGTTTTGGTTAGCACTTTCAGTAAAGGATGTTTAGAGATGACTGGGGGAACTAAGGGATTCAGATATTTCAGGGGGGCTGAATAGAAGTTCTGGAGAAAGGTTGGCCCCAACTTTGTTTGCAAGTACGTTGGTAATGTCTACTGGATCAAAATAGAAGATGTCATGAATAAGTTCAGGAAGATGCAGTCTGTCATTTTTTTTAGTTTTTCTAACATAGCTAAAGAATGGGTTGTAAATATCTTTGGTTTCAGAGGCCAGCCTAAGTTCATGGGCTTATTTAATGGACCTGATAGTGTTCTTCAGTTTCTTTTTATGGGTAATGCTGTTGATATTATCATTGAGAAGAGGGGGTTTGGCTCCATTAAGTGGTTTAAAAGGTTTCTTTCTTTTGTTGTATAGTTTATTTAAGGTGGTGGACCACCAGGGTAGTTTGTTTTTGAATTTTCCTTCATGCTTACTTCTGGGTTGACACTGCTAACATTATGCTTTTACCGAGTGGGTGTAGAGCTCCTTAGTGAAGCATACTGCTATATTTAAGTCAGGAGAGGTGCAATCATAAGTGAATTTTGATATTTCATCAGCGAGTAGGTTGAGGTTGGCATGCTTGTAGTCCTTAAATTCTGTAGGGTTTGCAGGAAGAAGTTTTTGAATTTTTAAACGGAAGTTCATAAGCTTATGGTCATGCCACACTGGGAAAGGAGATACCAGAGAAGTACAAGAGGGGGCCATATTTGTAAGAATCAAGTCAGGAATATATTGCCATCTATGAGATTTATTTACCAACTGCTCAGGTCAATTTTTGTTTATTAAGTTTAAGTCTTTTGGGCATATCATACATTGGAGGTATAGGTGTCAATGTTTATTTTGGGGTAGTTAATGCCACCCAAAATAAAGGAGTTTTACTATTATGGAGATCATTTATCATCGGTTTTGAGACTGATATGTTAGTTATGTTGGAATGTCAAGCAACTGGACTCTGCCCAAAAAAAACAGTAGTAAAGCAGAAAAGGCTTGAGCCAGTATGCAGAGGCCTTGAAACAAGAGAGGCAGCCCATTCTTACCAAAAAAAAATAGGACCTCCAAGCATCTTGAACCATGCTGACACATGCCAGATCCCCCTGGAATTACACCAGCTATTTCATTATTTAAGCTGATTGTATTTTCTTTATATCTAGTCATCATTTGAGGTGGTGGAAGGATTTCACTTAGAACCAGTGTGTCTTACCTTCATTTGTAATAAGCATGGAAAGTTTTGACATGTCTCTCTGCATATTCCTCAGGGATTTACATCTCAGGTTGTTCATTTGAACATGTACCACTACTATGTCATAGTCATATTTATCAGAAGTTAGGGGCCTTACATATGGTTTTGACCATATGACATTCGAACTTGTAAAGGTTCGACAACGTGAATGGGACCCGTCTAGCCTTGTGGGTGATGAGTCAGTGTGCCTGACAACAGAATCACCTATCAGTGAAACATTTCTGCTGCTGCAGTTCAGAGTAACAGATTTGAAATGTTTTCTCAGGGTGACTCTTTATAGAAGGTATGTATGAGGTGGATGAGTGGGCTGATATTTATTGAGACTTAATCATATTTCTAGGAGGCTTTGGGAGTGATTGTTTTATAGCCTCAGCATAAGACATTTTGGTGTGACTTGAGAAGGATTATGGTGGAGAAGCATGAAACTCTCAGGGAAAGTTTTAGGAGAGGTTAATAAGGTATTTACATCACTCACACATGAAATTATTAGGGTCAAGTATAAGTTCATTATTTGTGAGCATAAGGCAGTTTGCACACTGTCTTAGGAGATCTTGTGCTGAAAGGCTGGTAACAGAAGTAAAGTTAGCAGGCCAGCATTCCATATTGTCCATATTAGTTGTTTAGATGACTATAGTAAATGCAGCATTAAACATGTAGGATGAAATGAGATAGAGGATACCTCAAGCTTTAGCATCAAAGGGGAGTAACTTTGGAGATGGAGTGGGAAGTACTCCACAGTGATATGTAAAGTGTTGCCTTTTTCAGTGGGGTGCATGCTACCTTCCAGTTAGGACAATGGTCCAAGGTAGAAGAGGCTTTCGAGGTTATGCTTAGTTGAAGGTTTTATCTGTAAAAAATGAGTTTACCTCATCCCAGAGCCTAAGACCCATAAGCTGTGAGGGGCCCCACTAGCTGGGAGGGGGTCTGCTGGCCAAGGGGGCTGTCACAACCCTTACTTTTTTAATTAAAAAAAAGTGCATGTGTTCTTTAAGGCATTTGTCAACCCACACACCTGCTACTTACTTCTTCTTTTCTGTGTGCAGAATTTAAATACAAGCCAAGATGCTGATGCTGCCTGGATGTAGAAACACACTTGTCATCTGCTTCTGCGAAATGAAGCATGGAGGAATAACATTTCATCCATTGGTAAGGTGTGTGCAATGCCCTAGTTGGTATGGCAAGTTAGTTAATTTCCTGAGGCTCAAACCTTGTATGTGGTTACAGAAAACAAGAGCCTGAATCCTCTACACCAACTATCAAACTACTCAAATATATGAGTTTCAGTGTATTTTCAAAGAATTGTGAGTTTCAGTGCATTTTCAAGGAATTGTGAGCTTCAGTGTATTTTTAAGAAATTTTGAGCTTCAAGGCAAGAGAAGTCTACTGCTGTTCATTCTAAGTCTAGTTTCAATGTGTGACTGTTTTGTTTAGAAAATGGTCACCACTATTGTGCTACAACATTTACAAACAGTATTATTAGCACAACAGGTAGTTTTCTTGCTTTTTGATGCAGAAAGATGTGGGTTCTACTCCCCTAGCATATTGATGGATTGATGCTAATGTGTTTTACTTTTGGGGGGGGGGTGCTGCAGTCCTAAGTGTGTCCTCCTTTGGATGAGATGCCTAGTAGCTATGAAGCAGTTGTCAGTTTGCCATTCATTCCCTATTGCAATATTTTTAATGTAACATAGGCAGCAGGCACTGAATTGGCAGATGAAACACTGAAATATACAGTTGGTTGCTTGCAGCAAACTTCTTCGTTAGTTACAGATCTCTTTAATGTGGAATTATTCAGATGACTTTTATTTCTGTAGAAATTGTGCATATTAACTGATATTAGTGGATTGTAACAACAGAAGCTTGTGTAGCCTTTTGTGGTTGAAATATTCTGAAATGTTTTGTCATTATTGGTTCATATGTTTTGTTTCATTGCTTACTGGAAAAATGTTCAGAGCTACAAATTTAAAATACACTCTAACAAGTGGTGCTGTATTATACAAGGAATATAATTAAATACAATAAGGAAGATGAATCGAAGAACACATACATGTATGGATGGTCCTAAAAATGTATGTAAGGGGCCTATGGTTTAAAAACAGCCCAAAGGTAAACTTAATCTGCCACTGTCAGATACATTTTCTTTGAATGTGGGTTTCAATGTTGTTTCAATGAATTTGAGTTTTAAGGGTAGAGAAGTTTAAAGTTGATGTTAAGTTTGGTTTTCATTGTGAGACTTTATTGTTTTGTCTAGCAACTGTCTATCAGCGTTTGTGCTATAACATTTGGAATAAAGGTTTTAAGTGTCTCTAATCATTGTAGAAGTAAAGAAGAAAATAGTCTGTACAATAAGAGGGTTGAACTGTGGTAATTGGGGAGAAATAGTCAGGTAATGGGACACTGGAATGGCTGTGGGGGGCTGAGGAGATACTGTGTGTGTCAGGGGGGGTCCGATCCATTATGCTACCTAAGGCCCCGTTTGACCATGACCCAACTCTGCTTCCGCCTACTCTTTGACTTGTTATTCTCTTGAAAATTTACTTGTATCAAGGAAAAAAGGCATAGAGGGGAGGTTTATCAGTTTTAATCCAGGACTCAGTTATTGCAATAACATTAAGGAAGTAGGATTGCAGGGAGGAATCCATTTGTTTTGCTTTATTTGTCAGATTTCCAGCATTACTTAGGCAGTACTGTATAGTAGAAAGGTATGTGTTTGTGGGAGGTTTGAGAACTGGGGCCTGGATTAGTTTGAATATTGCCTTGAGGGAATGGGGGTTATAATTACTGTTATAAGTTTACACAGAAAGTTTAGCCATTTTAGCACACCGTTATATATCACACAGTGCTATCTGTGATGCCCATATACTGGATGGGCCTTGACTACTTGTGGTGCTGGATATTTTACAGCTGCCTTTCCATGCTAGTTATCTGTAGATGATATCCTACCTCTCCACCTGCACCTTATGTTGTGCACAACTCCTCTGTCCCACACATTTGCCTGTGTGGTCCCCTTTGGTGATATACCCTGCAGAGACATTTCCTGCACTGATGTTTCCTCTGCATACACCCAGATGTACTCCTAGCTTGGTGTTGTGTATATGTTCTTGCTGGAAGTTGGCTATGGCATATAACTGTTGCTGTTGGGAAGTGGCTATATTCATCCACTTCAGTGCAAATTGCTGCCAGGAAATGTGAGAAGATGCAACTGTGTGTTGTCTGTGAAACTTGTACAGCATCTCCCATGTGTGTTTGAAATGTCCCAAAGGCCAGTATACCCGATTCAGGAACACTTTTGTTTTTATCAGTACTGGGTTACCTCACAGACTGTGAGGATATTTATTTTATTTATTTATTTTTATTTTACATTTGTTGACCGGGCTAGTCTAGCTGGATATATGTTCATTTTCAGTAGAGGCCTGGGGAGAAAAGCTCCAAATTATTAGTACAACGATTAATAAAGTGTAACAATAAAAATAATAGCAGATATAATGGTAACAGCAAATTTGTTTTTTTTTGAGAGATTACTTATTAAGTAAGTAAAAGTAACAGGCTATGTGACGTTCATAACACAATACTCTTTACACATGTGAAATATAGAAAATCACTTACTGTGTGATGTGCTTAGCACAATCCTCTTTATAAAAAACATATTATATGAAATGATAATAAGTGTGAACGGAGATGAAGGAGAGATGGGAAAGGTATCAGAGATAGTATAGGGTGAGTTTAAGGATTAGATTATTTTCATAGAGGAAGTAGAATAGTTACTGTTATGAAAGAGAGACAAGGTTACTCTTGTGAAGGAGAGGGAGAGATTAGGGGTAAGTAGGCAGTGGGTCTTTTATTCCAAATCTTAGTGTAAAGTTGAGCAGCTGAGAGTCCCCTACTGAGTTATTGGATGTAATTGGGTTAAAGGGGAAGGAAGGAAGACAGGGAAAGAAAAACAGGGTTAGTCTGGGTTAGTGCAGGGGCATAGCCATTTTTTATTGAGATACTTTTTGAGATTTTTTTTAAATAGAGGGAGAGAAGTCAGAGATGAGATGTCTGAGGGTAATTTATTCCATAATTTTCCTACTGAGTTGGAGAACAAGCAGTCCCCTGCAGAGTTATTGGGTATAGTGGTGTTGATCAAAAGTTTTTTAGAAGACCGTAGATGTTTAAGGTTATAATAAGGGGTAATAAGGCTATTGAGTATTGGAGTTTTAGTGGGTTGGTACAGGGTTTTGTGTGGTATGTGTGTGTTTGTGTGATATATGTGGGGTGCTTACATCCTGCACACAGCCTGCACCAGTGCTATGTTTAATTTGTATTTATCTATTATTTCCTGGTCAGAGAGCTGGCATAAATGTAGCCTGGCTCAGTGACTATCATGATGCCTTCTGAGATGTATTTGCAGATTATCTTATAGTATGGCTTGCAGTACCTCAGCCTGCTGTAGTGCATTAGATACTAGTTGCATTAAGGTTTACAGATTCTTCAGGATTCCTTAAGAATAAATCTGTCTTTTGGCTTTTCCCGGTTAGGAGTTGCCACAGTGGAACTCCGGTCCACTAATAACTGTCAGTGGACATTTACAGTGCTAGCCCGATGCCCAATCTTCAAAGAAGGGACACCCATTCATGCACACACCTACATGTCTTTAAACATCACTCGACCACAGGGAGGACATGCAGACTCCACACAGAAGGTGCGCCAGCTGAGAATCAGACCGGAGAACCTCTTGTTGTGAGGTGACAATGCTAACCACTGCACCACTGTGGCCTTCTTAAGAATAGGTGGAATATAGTGGTGTTAATATAAAGCACAAATGGCCTCTGTCGAGGGCTTTCTGAAAGTTGTTGACAAAGTACTTTGTCACAGTTAAGTTGTGTTTGGGCATGCTCATTGTCTTTTTGAATCCAGCAGGCAAACTTGGAGCCTATAATTATCCCATACTGAATAACTTGTTCCTGTTTAAGCATACTTTGTGAAATCGTATCCATTGCTAATATGTTCAGGTCTTCGTTTAGTGTGTTTCTCTGTCCACTACTTTATTTTGGAATCCACACCTATTGGTGCATTGAAAACTTTTTTCACTGGTCAAAATGCTAGAAAAAAATATTTGCAATTAAGTGCTGGACTACATACAAAATATAATTGTCTTCTGGGCAGACAACATGGTTTCTGTCCCAAAAATAGTACACATATGGCAATCTTTATATCTCATAAATACTGTAAAATGGAAAAAAAGTCCTATTAACTGGCACTATTGTCTGGATTTATAAAAAGACCTTTGATACAGTTCACCATAGTTTATTAATCAACTAATTAACCAATTTTGGATTATCCACAGAAGTAACCACGTGGATCTCAAATTACCTACATAATAGTATTTTACAGTTGCAGGATCAACTTCCTAATCAGAATCAAGTATGGTGTTCTACAATCATCTGTCTTAGGACACTGCTCTTCTTCTTATAAGATTTTAGCCAAGGATTTACCACAGTTAATCCACATCATGTATGTACAAAACATTTGTAGGAACAACAAGCCACAAGCCAATTCACAACCTAAGTTCTGCTTTGTCAGCTGATTTATTTTTGATCTTCCCTACAGCAAGTTAATTATAAAAAAAAAAAAATTCAAATCTGCTATTATGCTTTACGGTATCTCTAAAAAATTAGATAGAATCTCAGATCTTCATGTATTATCAACCTAGCATGTGCAGACAAAAAATGAGATGCTCCAACTGAAGAGTCCAGGTATAAATTGAAATAAATACTGAAGAAAGAGAAAACCTGGAACTCACCACGAACAGGCTTAATAAAGTGTAAAATCAGCTTTATTGGGTAAGCGCTTTCGCGTATCAACAGATACGCTTCCTCAGACCATAAGTTAAAACATTACTGTTGATTCCTTTTATATAAAATAACATCATCATCAAGAGCATCACAAGCAATAAATTAATTAAGTAATAAATCAATTAACCAATAAAAATTGATGACTTTGGATTCCTTCAAGTAGCAATGCCATGAAAATATTCATTTCTAAATAAATGGATAGATACATTTCAACAAATGCATATACTAAACAAGTAAATGTGAAATATAAATGTGAAATATAAAATTCTTTAAAATTTTAAAATTTATACACTTGATATTATACCTTTTTTATATATGCCTAAGTTAATAAACAATGCTGTGTATGTAATATAAGACTTCTAAATATTAAAACCTAGGGTCTAGCACCTAAATCTAGCTGTATATAAATATTAAATAGACAAGATAAATATAGATATGAATCTAGCATGTGCATTAATTCCCTTTATTAAACACACACACAAAAAAATGGCAGTACCTTGGGAGGCTACGGACTGAGATCTCTAGGGTTGCCACCTCTCTGGAATTGCCCTGGAGTCTCCCGGATTTTTATAGCATCTCCTGTCTCCCAGAAATACAAAAACTCTGAAATGTCCAGGAATAATGACATTACACTCTCACTTAACTGGAACTCAAGCAACCAGCTTTCCCTCACACACTATCATGCTCACTCTCTCCTGACCTCTCTCACACACACATACACACACACACACACACACACACACACACACACACACACACACACACACACACACACACACACACACACACACAAACACACACACGCACACACATTCACTTCCTCATTCATATCTGCATTCATTCATACATCGCACTCAGTCTCCCGAGCTGACACACATCCATGGTAAATAGTACTCCATATTAGTTCATCAAAATAATGTAATTTAGTACAGCTTCATCATTCTGTGAGCTTCCTAGTTGAACTTGTTGGGGGGCGGGGTCCACATTGTGCCTATCTTCTCCATGTTAAGGGATGTGTAGCTCCAAAATCTCATAATTGGGGACATTTTTGAAATATTAGTGCTATTAACTTGAGATACTGACAGAATAAGAGAAGGTGAAGTAGCATGTATTTTGTGAAGTAAAAGCAGTCTGTAACTCTAAGTATTGTCATTAAGTTTGATTCAACACCCTTTCTCCAAAAGCAGCCAGTTTCAGGATGGATTAAAAGGGTCAGGGCTAAAATATTAGTCAAAATCCAGGAGGGTTGAGAGTTATGATGAGAGATGGTGTTACTCATTTTGGAGTTTGAAGATTGAGAGCTCTGTTGAGTGTCTCAATACAGCACGCATGATTTCGACTGCCTGCCGTGTAATGAATAACTGTGCATGCTTAATATGTCCCTTTATACTAAGATTTCTTTCACTGAAGTAAAGTATATTTTGCTTTGTGTAAGGTCTTCAGCATTTTTTGTATGCTGTAAAATTGTTACTCTTAGCAGGGAAGCCTTTGTAATAGTTCAAGTATACACACACAGATTTGATGATCAAATGTGTTTACTCTGTACAGTTTTACAACGTTTATAAAGGCATGCCGACCACCATTCAGTAACCCTTTATTTGCTGTGCAGCTAAGTCTCCCTGCTGTTGAAACTGTGCTGTATGTCAACGTTGGCAAGAGAAAAATGCGGTGAATAGGATATCGCACTTAACACCTTCAGTTTTTTAAGTCCTTGGTATTTTAATGAGGCTGTTGATATTGTAGGTTTTAGGGACAGACTTGAATGACAGTCTTATAATGGCCTGTGTGCAGGGGGTGGGGTGGGTATGTGCTACTGTACATCAGAGTTGGCTTGAGTGACTTTGTTCTAAGAGGTTAGTGTGCATTTGTGACTGTTTTTTTTTAAGTCTGCTAAAGTATAATGTGGGTGGCTCATTAAGGTGCACACTAGTTAAGGTACTTCTGTTTTATTTATGGTGGTCGGTTGACTGCATTATTCAAGTCTTGCAAACACTTTTCATAACAGCAGACCACCTCCTGGGGTTGCAAAGTTAGAATACCAACCCTGCTGGTGTTTTACTAAATCTGTAAGTTACATACATATATATACATACATTGGGGCGGGTTAACGGTATGGTTTATGTCCTTCATTCTTGTTTCCCATTTTTACCTTGCTTTTCATAACATCTGGGTGTTTGTATCTCGAGGACTAAAATGATCAAACTGCTAGTACTTCTACCAGGGGCATCCATGGATGTGAAAATGAAGCTATTTATGAAAGACTGAAACATCTGAACTTGTTCAGTGCTGCATATAGACATTTAGAAGGGGACCTTGTTCAGGAATATAGAGCATGTAGAGACAATTACTGCTACCTGCACTATAAAGTACAATGTAGGCCAGTTGTGGTTAGATAAAATGTTCATTGCAAAATACCTAGAAGGACATGGTAGGAAAGAGAGTGATAAATGTGGCAGGCAGGAAGGAATGAGTCCTAGTTATGGTTCATGTTTAGGGTTGTGACTTGTCACCTCTCCATTTCTTTTTTCTGGACTATCTGGAAATCAAGTTGATTCTCCAGTAGTCCAGAAAACACTGTACAAACTCTAGAAATGAAGAAAAAGGAAACACCACAGGGGTAAGGTACCTCCAGGCAAAAACTGTGTAAAATCAGAACAAAGGATGGCAGGTACACCACAACAATCGAAGCAAACCACTGACTATAACTTAAAATATACTTTTTATTCCACAAAGTAAGCACTTTCGCGTCTCCAAGGATGCTTCTTCAGACTTAAAAACAGTTGCAAAGCACTCAGAATCATTTTAAATATACCTTCACTTCTATCATGAACCAATAAAATACCTAATTAAAATCACATGATAAAAACTCTTAATAAGAACACTTAAAGTTACAGTCCTTATATACTGATAGCACAAATAATCATATACATATGCTTATATATAAGAAATGAAAATAAGTTACAAAGTATATATTCTAAAAGTCTCTCATGTAAGAAAGAAACCTGTATTAATAGACTTATGCACATATAACTTATAAATCAGTTTCACTAACATACCCTAAAACTATGAACAACTCTATGTATGAAAAAACTCTATATGCAAAAATAACACATTTATATTCATAGGCAACATAATTACTTAAGCATAATTCAATAAACAGAGAAAAGCATATATATATTCATTATGAATATATATATAAGAAATATATATATATATATATATATATATATATATATATATATATATATATATGGGTCTACTACTAATGCCCGAAACGATTCCCCGACGGAAAACTCACCGACGCCAGATGACCGACAGGTAAGTGTACCGACAGGGTGATTTGCCGACAGCAGAAAGACCGACAAGGGAATGTGCAATCGCGACGCGGTAAGTGTGCGATGGTGACGGAGTTAGGAGCGGTCAGGTAAGTGCTTGAGATTGTGGGCTGTCGGGTTAGGCTGTGGGAAAGGTGAGTGTGTGTTCGTGTCGGAGGTATGGTTCGGGTAAGGTAAGTGTGTGCTAGTGAGGGACTGTAGTTTAGGGACGGGTTAAGTGAGTTAGGGTTAGGGTGCAGGTAGGTGATGTGTGCGTTAGTGTCGGAGCTTGGGCTAGGGGTGGGTTAAGTGAGTTAGGGTTAGGGTGCAGGTAGGTGAAGTGTGCGTTAGTGTCGGAGCTTGGGCTAGGGGTGGGTTAAGTGAGTTAGGGTTAGGGTGCAGGTAGGTGATGTGTGCGTTAGTGTCGGAGCTTGGGCTAGGGGTGGGTTAAGTGAGTTAGGGTTAGGGTGCAGGTAGGTGAAGTGTGCGATAGTGTCGGACCTTAGGGTTAGGGTTTGGGTCAGGGCTAGTGTGTATGCTATGTAGTGTCGCGTGTTGTTTACGTTCCGTGTGTCGGTGTAATGGTGTTCGGTGTAATGGTGTTCGGTGTTTTGCGTTGTCGGGTTTGTGTGATGTCGGTCATCTGGCGTCGGGGAGTTTTCCATCGGGGAATCGTCGTGTCGGTAATTAGTAGTAGACCCATATATATATATATATGTATAGGTTTGCTATCAAAATGCCGCCGTGCAATTGCACGGCTATGAAGTATTCGAACACCATATGTTCGAATACTTCATAGTTTGGCAGGTTATGTGAGCGAACATTATTATTGTGAATGGACTGTGCATTCGCAATTAGAATGTTCGCTCATGTAAGAGGATCGCGGTACAGTGCGGTTAGGGAAATACATCCCTTTCCTCACTGTAGTGCGATCTCTGAGTTGGAATATTAAGTTAGGGGGGGTGTGGGGGGGTGCAGCCCCCCACAGGGGTGTGCAGGGGGGCTTGCCCCCTGCATAAATGTGAGTTTAGGCTAGTTAGGTAGGGAGTTAAGGGAAGGGTGGGAGTGCTGTTGATTGTCGAAAATGTCATGAGCGACATTTTTGACAATTAACAGCTGTTTTCGACATTAGGTACATACAGAAATGTGTACGTTTGGCAAAACACTTCGCTAATACGTACACATTTTATTTTAACTTTCGACTTAATGATAGTAAACTATATATATATATATATATATATATATATATATATATATATTTATATATATATATTAATAATTATTTCATAAAGATTTAATGTTTTAAGGCACGATCCAGCAAGAATGGTTTCAATGAAACTCTATCATTCAAACCATGTCCCCTGTCCACTTGTAACCTAACTATCCACTTCCCTTCCTCTTTCTCTGTATAATTGCTATTATTGCCTAACCTCTCTGTGGCATGTAAAAGTTCTAATACTAAGAACTTGAAAATATGGGTTGTGTCTTTATGTGAAACATGTTTTGCTATGGCATTAACTTCATTTTCCTTGTTAATGGCATAAACATGTTCCCTGATCCTTTCTCTAAGTGTTCTATTCGTCTTCCCTACATAAAAACTATTACATTTTTGACAAATAGCTAGATAGACCACATTCCTAGACCTACAATCAGCATAATGATTAAATACATATCTAATTTGCATATCTGGATGTACAAAAAAATTTTTATTAGCTATGAAACTACACTGATTGCAGTTATGGCAAGAAAAAGTTCCTTGTCTTGAGGAGTATAACCTCTTCTTACTATTGTTCTCATAGCATAGAATCCTTTTTAATGATTTTGTGTTCCTATAACTAAAACTGGGGTATGTACCTACTACTTCTTTAATTTGCTCATCCAATAATAGTATTCCCCAGTTCCTCCTGATTACATCAGTTATTGCATTATTCCTGTTGGTATAAGGAATAACTAACCTCTTAGCTCTGAAAGTATTATTATTACACACTGTATATGAATAGTTACTCCTTCTAATATATGGGTGTCCTGTTTCCTCATGTTCAACTTCCTGTAATGCTTCTAGATCCCTATTATGGTATCCTCTCTCTGTAGACTCTCTCTGTATACCACTAATGGTTTCCCTATAGACTGTATCATCACTTATTAAGCGAGAACATCTCAATGCTTGATTTCTTACTATATTTCTATGTACATGTGGTGGATGCATACTATTTTGGTGTAGAAGGGCATTCCTTCTACATGGTTTCCTGTAGACTTCTGTACTAATTATCCCATGTTCTTTCCTAAGTAGTACATCTAAGAATTCAATCTTGTCCTGAGATCTCTCACTTGTTAATGTAAGGAAAGAAGTGGTTCCATTAATATGGGATATAAATTCATCTAAAATATCTAAATCACCTTCCCAAATGAGGAAGACATCGTCTACAAATCTTTTATAATACTTAATATATTTCGAAAATAATATGTGATCTAGAACATAAGTGTACTCCTAATATGCCAACACCAAATTCGCATAAGAGTTGGCACATGGTGTACCCATCTCTACTCCTGTAGTCTGTAGGAAATAGTTTCCATCAAAAGTGAATACATTATTAGTAAGGACTAAATCCATTAACATGGTAATCCTGATAACCTGACTATTTATTAGTTCTTTTTGAATTAAATACATCCTCAAAAAATCTACTCCGATATCGTTGGGTATACTAGTAAACAGTGATGTTACATCTAGAGTAACCATGTAATCTGAATCATTCAACCTACCATTCAGATTATGGGGTGCTAGAGTCTCTAAAAACTGTTGTGTGTCTCTTAGAACCGAATCAGTAGAATCTACTATTGGCCTTAACTGTTTCTCCAAATAAATGGATATGCTCTCTGTAAGCCAGCCTTTTCCTGAAACAATGGGTCTAAGTGGTGGATTAACTAGCGTTTTGTGTATTTTGGGAAGACCCCTAAATGTGGGGACTAATGGTTTCTCAATCAAAAAATACTTATATAAACCACTATCTATGACACTACACATTAACATATCATAAAGTTCTTCATAGACATCTTTTATAACTTTATCCAGTTGAGACATCGTCAAAATTCTATATGTGCTTTGGTCTGACAACATAGTACTGATACTAGTTTCATAGTGTTCATGACCTAACAGTACTATTGCTCCCCCTTTATCAGCAGGTCGTATCACTATTGAATCATTATTCTGTAACTTCTTCAATGTTAATCTCTCATCTGCATTTAAGTTATGAAACTCTGGTTTTAAATTATGTTTTCCATCTTGAAAAAGTGTAAAGAAATCATTCATACAAACCCTCTCAAAACTCTCCAATAATGGATGCAAATTGGGTATAAACACTGAGGGTTTCTTGAATGCAGGAACATGTTCACTATCCACTGTATTATTTCCATACTGCAAACCTAATGCTACATTCCTGGTGAAACATTTAATGTCTATGACCAAATCACTTATATCTACATTTTGTGAGGGAATAAATGAAAGTCCCTTATTCAATATTGATATTTCAGATAAAGTTAATACATACTGTGAAAGGTTAACTATTAAGTCCTGTGTATTGGTTTCAGCGTCTTTTTCTGAAACTCGAACTGTTCGCCTGATGTCTTCCGTTTTATGCCTTTGTACTGTGGGCTTCATGGTTGTCGATCGAGTGGACGAAACGGCAATGGAAAATGGAGCACTGAATCATTTTCACTTATTGACTGGGAAGTATGTTCTAGTATTGGAGTCTTTCTCCTCACGACCGGCTCCTTATGTGCTAATGACTGAGCAGAACTGATTGCTGTATCTACTGACAGGTGCGCCTCTCCGTCTTGCTGATTCTCGGCTCCTCTGGGCGGAAGTGATGTAGTCAGGGCGGAAGTGGAAGGGGGAACAGAGCACACTGCTTGCATTTGTGATGTATTTTGTGGGGGAACTGAATTTCTGGATCGGGTGGATTCCCGCGGCCAGGAAAAGACGTTCCCCCTACTGAAATCGAGACAGTCTCTCTCCAATTTTTTCTTTTTCGCCTGCATCAGTCTGTTATCTACTAGTGATAGTGAAGTGGTTAATTCTACAAAAATTCTTCTTTCTGAATATGTGTTATCATACGACTCAGCTGTTGTTCTAAGTCATAGGCTTCTATATTAAGTTCCTCCTCTATGAGGTTATATTGTTCAATTAAAAGTTTCATATAACCATTACTTATCTCTAAATTTAATTGTTGCCATTTAGAAAGCAATTGTGGGTATGCAGAACCAAATGTTGGCATTTTTAAAATACGAAGACCTCTTGGAATTATTTTAAATGAAATACAGGCTTCCATGTGCTTTTTTGCCATTGGATATTTTTAATTTTAACTAAAGTGTCATCTAATTTTCTCATCAACTGTAAAGCATTAATTTCAACAGTTTCATCTTTATGTTTCATTGCTGTCTTTGCTAGCTCAACATATGATAGCCGTAAAAGCAGATTACCTTCAGTTAGCAAAAGTTGCTTGAAACTGCCAGTCTCAATATTTGTAGTTGCAGTTCGCTTTTGCGTCTCCAAGGACGCTTCTTCAGACTTAAAAACAGTTACAAAGCACTCAGAATCATTTTAAATATACCCTCACTTCTATCATGAACCAATAAAATACCTAATTAAAATCACATGATAAAAACTCTTAATAAGAACACTTAAAGTTACAGTCCTTATTTATTGATAGCACAAATAATCATATACATATGCTTATATATAAGAAATGAAAATAAGTTACAAAGTATATATTCTAAAATTCTCTCATGTAAGACAGAAACCTGTATTAATAGACTTATGCACATATAATTTATAAATCAGTTTCACTAACATATCCTAAAACTAATACAGGTTTCTGTCTTGCATGAGAGAATTTTAGAATATATACTTTGTAACTTATTTTCATTTCTTATATATAAGCATATGTATATGATTATTTGTGCTATCAGTATACAAGGACTGTAACTTTAAGTGTTCTTATTAAGAGTTTTTATCATGTGATTTTAATTAGGTATTTTATTGGTTCATGATAGAAGTGAAGGTATATGTAAAATGATTCTGAGTGCTTTGTAACTGTTTTTAAGTCTGAAGAAGCGTCCTTGGAGATGTGAAAGCACTTACTTTGTGGAATAAAGAGTATATTTTAAGTTATATTCAGTGGTTTGCTTTGATTGTTGTGGAGTACCTGCCATCCTTTGTTCTGATTTTACACAGTGTTTGCCTGGAGGTACCTTACCCCTGTGGTGTTTCCTTTTTCTTCATTTCTTGAATTTCTTGTTTACACCGGGGGACATGACAGAAGAAACCCGATTAAATTTAAATGGAACTGCAACTACAAATATTGAGACTGGCAGTTTCAAGCAACTTTTGCTAACTGAAGGTAATCCGCTTTTACGGCTATCATATGTTGAGCTAGCAAAGACAGCAATGAAACATAAAGACGAGACTGTTGAAATTAATGCTTTACAGTTGATGAGAAAATTAGAAGACACTTTAGTTAAAATTAAAAATATCCAATGGCAAAAAAAGCACATGGAAGCCTGTATTTCATTTAAAATAATTTCAAGAGGTCTTTGTATTTTAAAAATGCCAACATTTGGTTCTACATACCCACAATTGCTTTCTAAATGGCAACAATTAAATTTAGAGACAAGTAATAGTTATATGAAACTTTTAATTGAACAATATAACCTCATAGAGGAGGAACTTAATATAGAAGCCTATGACCTAGAACAACAGCTGAGTCGTATGATAACACATATTCAGAAAGAAGAATTTTTTTGTAGAATTAACCACTTCGCTATCACTAGCAGATAACAGACTGATGCAGGCGAAAAAGAAAAAAAATGGAGAGAGACTGTCTTGATTTCAGTAGAGAGAACGTCTTTTCCTGGCCGAGGGAATCCACCCGATCCAGAAATTCGGTTCTCCCATGAAATACATCACAAACGCAAGCAGAGTGCTCTATTCCCCTTTCCACTTCCATCCTGACGACATCACTTCCGCCCAGAGGAGCCGAGAATCAGCAAGACGGAGAGGCACGCCTGCCAGTAGATACAGCAATCAGTTCTGCTCAGTCATTAGCACATAAGAAGCTGGTCATGAGGTGAAAGACTCCAATACTAGAACATACTTTCCAGTCAATAAGTGAAAATGATTCAGTGCTCCATTTTCCATTGCCGTTTCGTCCACTCGATCGACAACCATGGAGCCGACAGTACAAAGGCATAAAACGGAAGACATCAGGCGAACAGTTCGAGTTTCAGAAGAAGACGCTGAAACCAATACACAGGACTTAATAGTTAACCTTTCACAGTATGTATTAACTTTATCTGAAATATCAATTTTGAATAAGGGACTTTCATTTATTCCCTCACAAAATGTAGATATATGTGATTTGGTCATAGACATTAAATGTTTCACCAGGAATGTAGCATTAGGTTTGCAGTATGGAAATAATACAGTGGATAGTGAACATGTACCTGCATTGAAGAAACCTCAGTGTTTATACCTAATTTGCATCCATTATTGGAGAGTTTTGAGAGGACTTGTATGAATTATTTCTTTACACTTTTTCAAGATGGAAAACATAATTTAAAACAAGAGTTTCATAACTTAAATGCAGACGAGAGATTAGCATTGAAGAAGTTACAGAATAATGATTCAATAGTGATACGACCTGCTGATAAAGGAGGAGCAATAGTACTGTTAGATTGTGAACACTATGAAACTAGTATCAGTACTATGTTGTCAGACCAAAGCACATACAGAATTTTGACGATGTCTCAACTGGATAAAGTTATAAAAGATGTCTATGAAAAACTTTATGATATATTAATGTATAGTGTCATAGATAGTGGTTTGTATAAGTATTTTTTGATTTAGAAACCATTAGTCCCCACATTTAGGGGTATTCCCAAAATACTAGTTAATCCACTGCTTAGACCCATTGTTTCAGGAAAAGGCTGGCTTACAGAGAGCATATCCATTTATTTGGAGAAACAGTTAAGGCCAATAGTAGATTCTACTGATTCGGTTCTAAGAGAAACACAACAGTTTTTAGAGACTCTAGCACCCCATAATCTGAATGGTAGGTTGAATGATTCAGATTACATGGGTACTCTAGATGTAACATCACTGTTTACTAGTATACCCAACGATATCGGAGTAGATTTTTTGAGGCTGTATTTAATTCAAAAAGGACTAATAAATAGTCAGGTTATCAGGATTATCATGTTAATGGATTTAGTCCTTACTAATAATGTATTCACTTTTGATGGAAACTATTTCCTACAGACTACAGGAGTAGCGATGGGTACACCATATGCCAACTCTTATGCGAATTTGCTGTTGGCATATTGGGAGTACACTTATGTTATAGATCACATATTATTTTCAAAATATATTAAGTATTATAAAAGATTTGTAGACGATGTTTTCCTCATTTGGGGAGGTGATTTAGATATTTTAGATGAATTTATATCCCATATTAATGGAACCACTTCTTTCCTTACATTAACAAGTGAGAGATCTCAGGACAAGATTGAATTCTTAGATGTACTACTTAGGAAAGAATATGGGAGAATTAGTACAGAAGTCTACAGGAAACCATGTAGAAGGAATGCCCTTCTACACCAAAATAGTATGCATCCACCACATGTACATAGAAATATAGTAAGAAATCAAGCATTGAGATGTTCTCACTTAATAAGTGATGATGTACTCTATAGGGAAGCCATTAATGGTATACAGAGAGAGTTTACAGAGAGAAGGTACCACAATAGGGATCTAGAAACATTACAGGAAGTTGAACATGAGGAAACAAGACAACCGTATATTAGAAGGAGTAACTATTCATATACAGTGCGTAATAATAATAATTTCAGAGCTAAGAGGTTAGTTATTCCCTATACCAACAGGAAAAATGCAATAACTGATGCAATGAGGAGGAACTGGGGAATACTATTATTGGATGAGCAAATTAAAGAAGTAGTAGGTACATACCCCAGTTTTAGTTATAGGAACACAAAATCATTAAAAAGGATTCTATGCTATGAGAACAATAGTAAGAAGAGGTTATACTCCTCAAGGCAAGGAACTTTTTCTTGCCATAACTGCAATCAGTGTAGTTTCATAGCTAATAAAAAAAGATTTGTACATCCAGATACGCAAATTAGATATGAATTTAATCATTATGCTGATTGTAGGTCTAGGAATGTGGTCTATCTAGCTACGTGTCAAAAAATGTAATAGTTTTTTATGTAGGGAAGACAAACAGAACACTTAGAGAAAGGATCAGGGAACATGTTTATGCCATTAACAAGGAAAATGAAGTTAATGCCATAGCAAAACATGTTTTACATAAAGACACGATCCATATTTTCAAGTTCTTAGTATTAGAACATATACATGCCACAGAGAGGTTAGGCAATAATAGCAATTATACAGAGAAAGAGGAAGGGAAGTGGATAGTTAAGTTACGGGCGGACAGGGGACATGGTTTGAATGATAGAGTTTCATTGAAACCATTCTAGCTGGATCAAGCCTTAAAACATTAAATCTTTATGAAATAATTATTAATATATATATATATATATATATATATATATATATATATATATATATATATATATATATATATATTTCTTATATATGCATTCATAATGAATATATATATATGCTCTTCTCTGTTTATTGAATTATGCTTAAGTAATTATGTTGCCTATGAATATAAATGTGTTATTATAAGTATATTTTTTGCATATAGAGTTTTTTCATACATAGAGTTGTTCATAGTTTTAGGATATGTTAGTGAAACTTATTTATAAGTTATATGTGCATAAGTCTATTAATACAGGTTTCTGTCTTACATGAGAGAATTTTACAATATATACTTTGTAACTTATTTTCATTTCTTATATATAAGCATATGTATATGATTATTTGTGCTATCAGTATATAACTATTGTAACTTTAAGTGTTCTTATTAAGAGTTTTTATCATGTGATTTTAATTAGGTATTTTATTGGTTCAAGATAGAAGTGAAGGTATTTTTAAAATGAGTCTGAGTGCTTTGTAACTGTTTTTAAGTCTGAAGAAGCATCCTTGGAGATGCGAAAGCGCTTACTTTGTTGAATAAAGAGTATATTTTAAGTTATATTCAGTGGTTTGCATCGATTGTTGTGGAGTACCTGCCATCCTTTGTTCTGACTGTATGAACTCTGGTATTCTGTTTCAAAATTGAAAGAGTCTACCGGGATTTGTTACATTGGGTGAGTTACTATGCTTTTTTACAGAAAAGCATAGTAAATCGGCTGAAAGCAAGCATCAGGAACAGAAAAATTGGGAGTTCCCCGTCAACTGTCATAGTGACACATAGGCAGGAGAGGGGTTGGGATTGGGCAGAGTTACGGGTGATGCAGGGGCGTGACCTTACTCCAGTTTTAGCTGTAAGGAAAGGTAGCAACCCTAGGCAGCTCATGATACAGGATTGCTTAATCTGTCTTATTTTTCTTGCAAACACATGAAAAAATAATTTTCCAGTCATTTAAATGATGTTAGAGTAACTTACAGCAGAAATAAACTTCTTGAAATTAAGTATTCAATTGTGCTGTCGTTCTCATTGAATTCCCTGCTTACTACAGAGCATCTGGGGCCTATAACACCCTCAAAACTGCTGGAACTCAACATTCTAACCAAACAAGCTTCAAAGTTCTTAAATCAGGAAATGGAAAATTCTGGAGCAATCAGAATGAGACTCAAAAGGAAGAGATGTAACAGAACCAGTGAAAAGAGGCTGCAGAGATGAAATTGCTGGCAGATTGAAAACCAACACTCACAGGCCTGCACTTCCCTCAATTCTGTTAGCAAATGTATGCTCATTAGACAACAAGATGACCTTTATCATGCTAGAGCTCACCACCACAAACAAGGTGAGAAATTCCTGTCTGTTAATCTTTGCAGATACTTGGTTAAATAACAGGATTAGTGACAGTGTTGTAAGCCTTGATGGCTTCACTTTGTTCAGAGCTGATAGGAACGTAGCTCTGTGTGGAAAAGCTAAGGGAGGTGGAGTTTGCATTTTTGTGAATGATAGCTGGTGCAAAAACTGTAACATTGTGAATGAACATTGCTCTGTAAATGTGGCATTTCTGATACTGAAATGCAGACCTTTTAATGTGCCCAGAGAACTAAATGGTACATATGTAGCAGCTGTATATATACCACTGAGTGGTAACATCAGTGAAGCACTGAATATACTGCATAATACTATATGTGAGCTGCAATGCAAGAATTCTGACTGTGCATTTATGATAGCTAGTGACTTCAACAAAACAGATCTTAGGGAGGTGCTACCAAATTACTACTGTGACAATGGGAAATACTGCCAGCCCAGCTATCTGGAATTTTGTTAATAATTCTATGTCATTTGTGAATATTGATATGATTTATACAGATTTGTGCATAAAGCACTGAGCTAAAATGTAACAACAGCATGCCTTATTGGAATAAAACAGGAATGCACTGTTGTGTGGAGTACCTGCACTATTGCGATTGTTTAGATGTACATGTTTAATGGAAACTGGAACATAGAACGTTAACTTGAAAAATAAAATCAGAGAAAATTGTTGAAATTAAATAGTTTCATAACCATGTAACAAAAGAGATGTTATCTCTCAGTGTCAGTGCAGTAGCAGACATAATGTCTAGAGCTAGAAGTTTTTTGTATTGTCTTGAAGGAGAAGTAATTACTAGGTTTAAGATGTAGAAGTGTTTTATTATTTTATGACTTCCAAGATCTGCAGACATCTGAGAGGTATGTATTTTTCATAGGGAGATGCTAAAATTCTGTTAGTTTCTGACAGAGGGGGTTTAGCTTGGGAACTGAATTCAGGTGACTAAAAGTGATGTCATCCAAGCTAACCCAGCAGTAATATTTGATATTAAAGAACTCTGTCAGAGAGAGACGCATTTTGTATGTTGTATTTGTCCTAACAACATCAGCTGGAAACATCCACTCACATATGCACTTGCCTTGCTGTAAATAAGTTTTTAGGGCATAGTAACTTTTTTTGATTCAGATAGGAATATAGTAAAGTGTAGCTTAGATGTTTTCTTTATTTATTTGAGACTGTCCTGCAATGTTGTTATGTAACTGATTACTTACGGAGTATTGTCTTGTTATTTTATTTATTATTAAATATAGTTAAACCTTTTAATTGTGGCTGGTCTGTTTAGAGATATTTAAGCTCTTAGAGTACTTGCATATCTATTTGGTGACACTGTACAGGTCACTCCTAAATAGCCTTGCTCTTGGTCAGACTACCATTTGGATTAATAGTAACATTACACAGTAGGATTGGACACCCTTTGCTAAGGGCCTTAAAGTAGCTGATAAGAGTTGGCTGGTGGCAGTAAAACTACCTTATAGTCTGGGCAGAAGGGGGATAGCTAGTAAGCCTCTGCAAGCCTTTCCAAGGTGTGTGTATGTGTTTGTTTACAAATCAAATCTCAAAGAGTGTGTGTGTGTTAGCTAATTGGGCAGGGACACGAGGCACTGGCTGGACAGAGAGGGTACTGGAGATCTTGGTTTGGCCACTCAGCTGAGATGTCACCCCTATAACTGTGCCAGTGGGGAGTCATATTGGAGATCTGGATAAAGAGGGAGAAACCAGCCCCAGACTGACTGTGATCTCTGTGTGCTCTTAAGGGAAATTGCACTTTACTGTGTGTGTACTTGCCATCCTCCCAGTGTGTACATTTTGTACTGTTGCCAGTGGTGAGGATTGAGGCTCTTTGATTACTGGGCCAGTGCTGGGGTATCACAACTACCAAATTGTGGATTTTCCCACAAGGGGAGGAAATACTCTGGAGAAGAATTATACTAACATAAAAGGGGCTTACAGAGCTGTACAACAACCAAATTTGTGTGACTCTGATCACATCTCCATAAAATAATACCAACTTACAAAACTCCCTTGATCACTGTGAAACTAATTAGGGCCTGGCATGAAGGAGCCTTGGAAAGTGTCAGGGACTGCTTTGATACCACAAACCAGGATGTCTTCAGTGAGGCAGCCATGATGAACAATCTGGTGAACATAGATGAATATATTGAGACAACTATGGCTTACATATCCAAATGCGTGGAGGATGTAATGAACATCAAAAATATTAAAGTAAGAGCCAAACAAAAACCATGGCTAAATAGCAAGGTGTATGAGTTGCTGAGGGCAAGAAACATTGCTTTCAGGGCAAAGATAAGAACCATCTAAGTGTGGCAATGGCTACTCTAATAAGGGTATCAAGGAGGCCAAGAAGGAATATGGAAAGAGGATACAAGGATGCTTTGAGGATGCGAAAGACTCAAGAGGCCTGTGGCATGGTATTCAACAGCTAACTGACTACAAGACCAAGTCAGCTCAGTGCAATGATAGCACTGAATTAATGGACAATCTAAACACATTTTATGACAGGTTTGAAGAGAAAAACAATCTGGAGGCTATAAACCTTCTCAATGACCAGAGGCAGTACTCAGTTTCAGTGCTGTGGATGTAAGAAACCAACTGAGGAAACTGAACCCCAAGAAGGCTGCTGGCCCTGATAACATTCTGGGGAAAGTACTGAAATGTTGTGCAGACCAACTCAGCATAGTCCTAATGGACATCTTCAATCCCTCGCTTGTCCAGGAGAAAGTACCCGCATGCTTCAAAGTTACCAACATAATCCATCTGCTGAAAAAAGCCAACCCCACCTGCCTAAATGATTATAGGCCAGTGGCCCTTACATTAAATGTAATGAAATGCTTTGAAAAACTGGTTAAAAGCCATTTGACTACAGTGCTACCCCAATCCTTTGACCTGCTGTAGTTTGCCTACTGGGCAAATAGATCAACTGCTGATGCCATTTCGGTAGCATTTCACCTCACTTTGGAGCATTTTGAAGAGAAGAACAACTATGCCAGGCTGTTGTTCATAGATTTCAGCTCAACATTCAATACAGTGATTTCAATGCAACTTACAAAAAAGCTAATTAACCTTGGCAGAAATTAAGGGCTGTGCAACCTTATCCTTGATTTCCTGACTGGAAAACCACAAAAGGACCTTTGCTGGTAAGAACATTTCAGGGAGTATTACAGTCAACCCTGGAGTATCCCAGGGTTGTGTGCTGAGTCCTCTACTGTTCACAGTCCTTACCCATGACTGCTCTGTGAAAGCTAGCAACAACCACATCATCAAATTTGCAGATGACACTACAGTGGTGGGACTCATAAGTGGTGATGACGAGAGTGAGTATAGGAAAAAACTCAACTCCCTGTTTGAATTGTGCAATAACAACAATTTGGACCTGAACATCAATAAAACAAAAGAAATTATTATTGACTTCAGAAAGAAGTCTGCCATGCACCTGCCCCTCAAGATCAACAATGAAGTGGAGAGAGTCCAAACTATAAAGTTCCTGTAGGTACATATATCAGAGGATCTTTCTTGGAGTACAAACACAGGCCAGCTAAGTAAAAAAGCCCACCAGCGACTACACTTAAGAAGGCTTAGAAAAGCAAAGCTCTCTATGAATGCTCTAATTACCTTCTACAGAGGAGCCATCGAGAGCATCATCACCAGCAACTGCACTGTATGGTTCAGTAACAGCACAATGGCCGAAAAGGAAGAAGCTGCAAAGAAGAATAAGAACAGCAGAAAAGATCGTGGGCACTAGTCTTCCTACCTGACAGGAGCTCTTTGAAATGAGATGTAAAGAGAGGTCCCACAAAATACTGAGTGACACTTCTCATCCAATGTATGGTTTGTTCACTAAACTTGCACATGGTAGAAGGTTATGAAGTATCTGCCGCAGGACCTCCAGATTCATGAACAGTTTTTATCCAACTGAAATAAGACTCATTAATGCAGACATAAATCTGGATGCATCAAAACTATAATATATTCTTACGCTCTTATTCTTTTTCTTCTTTTTTCTATACGGTAATTCTATTTATTTATTGGATAATAAAATTAATATATTCTCATTCAAGTGCAATTCCAATCACTTCCTTATATGCGATATCACCCAATCTCACCTCTGTGTATAGTGTACTCTTCATGTGTTAATCATCTACAAGTGAGTGTTGTTCAATGTAAATAAATCGTGTGCGTGCCAGTTACCTAGGCATTTACTTGTGTAGTATAGTTATTATTTATTCTTTAATACCTATTGTGTCTGTCTTTTTGTGTTTGTTTTCTCCTGTGAAAGAGCTGACACGCACAATTTAGTTTAGGAAGCACTTGTGTTTCATAAATTACAATAACGTGTCTTTGAATCTTTGAATTTCTGAATCCTTAAAAAACAAAAATATCTTGGAGTTCTTATCGACAATTATATTTCCTTTTATAGCCACATTTAATAAATTGCCAACAAAAGTCTTATTGCCATCAGTGTCCTGATTCCTAGAATTGGATATGCATTACCCGTTATAGCCCCCATCTGACCAAAAAAAAAAAAAAAACTTTCTTACAAACAATAGCAAATAAGATTTTCTGATTATGAATTTTGAAAAATCAACTGAACATCACTGCCTGCTCATACAAAGGGCAAGCTGGCTATCAGTTTCTGCTAGAGCCACATACTTGCTTGACACTCTGACATTGAAATTACTAAAAGACAGATAGTGCTCACCATTAACAAAGACATTATATGTTTATAATATCTTAACACTTTTCATGAAAGTAATAGTTTAAAATCGAACAATTGTCCGTTTACTCTAGCAGCTTGTGAAGGATCCTTCTACAAACTAGCTCAGGCAAGTTGCAATACACTTCCAAACAATATTACTGAAATTGACAGCCTGTTGTTGTAAAAAAAACTGCTGAAATAATATCTGTCTCAGGACTAAAAAGGCATTTGTTTTAGGGATAATGGATAGCTTAGAATGAGGTTGTGATGCTAAAATGTAGGTCATTTGGAAATGATACTGAATACTCCACTCTGCAATTTCTCTGTTTTATTTAACATACTGTGCAAATTACTCTTGTAAACATTATACCATGTCTAACATTATATGAAAAACTCTGATTTACGCTGTTTACTGTTAACTGATTGATGTATGTACCATGTACTGTCTGTGTCACATTGCCCGAGAAGTGTCTCAAAAGGGACTTGTACTAGTTCAGTCACTCATCAATCAATAAATATACTTTTTATAGCGTCTTTCAACTTTTCAAGATAAGTAGCAGCACTCCCAGCTATTTAATGCTTATCAGAGCATTTTATTGCAAATTTGGTGTTAGAAAAGCAGGGAAGGATGAACCTTATGAAGGAAAAAAATGATAGTCGATGTTCTCCTGTTTGATTCTCAGGTGAAACGCTTTTTATGCGGAGTCTGTATGTCCTCCCTGTGGTCGAGTGAGTTTTGAAGACATGCAATAGGTGTTCGGGCACGTGCACGCATGTGTGTGTGTGTGTGTGTGTGTGTGTGTGTGTGTGTGTGTGTGTGTGTGTGTGTGTGTGTATGTGCCTTCTGTGAAAGTTTGGGAGCCAGGCTGACAGCTCGACACAGTAAAAACTCCACTGCCAACCAGTCTTTGGACCGGAGATCCTCTGTGGTGATGCTAAATGGGAGAAACTGAAAGCCATTGCTTTTTATGGTGTTTTCCAGTATGTCCTTACTGTTTCCCCATTGTACACATTCTCCGGAATCAATTTTCCCTTTGGCTCATTTTTTACCTCTATCAAGTAGATCCACTGGAGTGATCCCCAGGGTGAACTTTGCATTACCCATCCACTCATCAAGATTTCCCTTGAAGAGGGACAGCGAGATGCTCTATTTGACATGTATGGGAAGTCTATTCCAGAGCATGGGCAGTCTCTGGGTTATGAACTTGTCCTTCCAGCATGTTCTGCTGATTGTGCCCTTCCACTTGTAAATACGGTCTTGCAGTCATTTTTTTACAAAATGCATTCTGCATGCAGTCATTTTCTACAAAGTGCATTCATTCTGCATCCAGGTAACACAAATTTAGTCTTGCAGTTCAGGTAATGGTGGTGGTCCATATATGGTATGCTAGAAAGCTGGAACTCAGGCTGTTACATTTTGCAGAATTAGAGATTTTTGCTCAAATGAATCCTTTAAAGAAAAGTACACTGCCCACTTTAACCAAATGATTGTTGTTGACAGTTATACATTTTAGCTATGTAGAATTCTGGTATGAAAACTTCAGCATTGTCAGTTTAAATTCCTTTCTGTCTGCTGTATGCTTATGTGCAATTTCATTTGTAAATGTCATTTTGCAGTCATTTTTGGAAGTTACATATGGACTTAAGCTGCACAAGTTTGCTGCCACATTTCATTTCAAAGTGTTAGGTTTTGGTAGAGTTATGGGCATTTTTTTGGTAACATAATGGTCCAGAGTCCAAAAGAGAGTTGTGGACAGCTCAGAGCACCAAAGGGGGATGTCAGTAAATTAGTGGCAGGCACAATTCCATAATGAATTGAAAGACACATGCAAATAATAGTTTATGCAGTGCAGGATTATTGTAAACTATGTGCATGCCCACTGGATTCCAAATCACAATGGGTATGCCCAATGACTATAAAATGAGACAGAGTAGTGTGCCAGTAATTATAATAAATCACTCAGCAGAGGCCATACAGACACAATCCCTCACTCAGGTATCATTGAGAAGCTGTCCCAGATGGGGATTAACCCTTACACCACTAGATGGGTAGCCAACTGGCTTACTGATAGAACACATACTGTCAAAGTTGGTAATTCCACCTCCACCAGTAGACCTGTCACAAATGGCATATCACTAAGATCTATGCTGGCTCCTTTACTGTCTGGAATCTATTTATCAGAAGTCCAGGCTAAAGTAGACAGCCTTTTACTTAGCAAGTTCACTGATGATTGCAAATTGGGTGCAATCACTGAGCCCTCTAATGATGTTAACATATTACAGGAGGGGCTAACACAGACAAATGACTGGTGCCAAAGCCACAGTGTAAAACTAAATGCAAAAAAAAATGCATTATTATCCCTTTTGGCAAAGTGGAATTTCTTGCTAATTACAATACTGACTGCACCCCCCCAAGTTCGAACCCAGTGGTAGACGATGATCTGAACTTTGACCACCAAGTTTCCACAGTAGTGAGGAAAGCTTTCTGTGTTGCACATCCTCATAAGTAGGAGCATTGCATCCAGGTCTAAGGATGTTATAACTCCACTGTACCTGACCTTCATCAGGCCATTAATAAAGTACAATGCTCCCTTCTGTATGTACATCACCAAGCACCTGCAGTAACCAGAGAAACCACAGAGGTTTCTCACCAAGGAAATACAGGACCTGTAAACCATGACTTACGTAGACAGACTGAAAGCCCTGCCACTGTAATCTGTATCATATAGGCTGCTGAGAGACGACTTGTACTGGCCTGCAGGGCAGTTTCTGAGCCTGCCCTGATGGATATGCTGCAAACTGGCAAGTCAAATGGCACATGAGTCATTCGCTCTTGGGATCTTAACCTATCCTGTGACATTAACAGAACATGCTGGAGAGACAGATGTATCTCCCAGAGTCTGACGCTACTCTGGGGTTAAGCACAACCTGGACAAATAGATGGGAGACCTTAAATTCACCCTGGAGGTGGCACCCATGTCCCGTTATGGACAGGGGTAGTCTGTGTTTATCATAGACATGCTCTGTGAATTATGTCCATCTAACCAAAAACAATTGAGGCAACTTGTGATTAACATGGCTAGGCTTGTAAGGGCTCTAGGACCGCTAGCCTACTAACCTCCTATGAACCTATGAACCTAGATACGCTTACCATTTTGAGCTTAAATCTAATACAGATATCCCAAAGTAACTGCAGATTCTGCAGTATATTACTAAAAAAAGCCAAGCTGCATTTAATGCATCACAGCAGAGCAGAGAACTACAAGTCATGCTTGAGGATGATCTACAGACATGTCCCAGAAAGCAGCCAGCAGCACACTGAGCCAGGCAACAGTTAAGGCAGCTCTCAGCCTAGGAAGTAATAGATAGACCCAGGTTATAGGATCATAAGAGATTACTAGGCTATCAACCTGCTCATTTTAAGCCTAGCTGTTTCATCCCAATGTAATACCATAGAAATGCTTGTCAGTACCCAAGATTGCATTTAGTGATGACTGCCCATGTCCTGGAAGGTTGTGGGCTCTATCCCTTTTAAGAATTTATGGTGTCCCATCCACTCGTTCAAATTCCTCTTGAGCAGTGTCATAGAGATGCTCTGTTTCACATGAATTGGTAGGCTATTCTAAAGATGCAGCAGTCACCGGGAGATAAATCTGTCCCAACAGCATGTCCTATTTAAGTCACAGGCCATAACTAGGTCCCTGGAAGGGGTAGCCCTAGTCTCATTTGATTTACGGATATGCAGCAAGTTTATTAGGTTTGGGTCTTGGATTACTCTGTAGGCCAGGCATAAGTCTCCTCTAAGAAGTCAATATAATATTGAGTATAGTGACTGGGACTTTAGTCGATCTGTGTAAGGCACTTGCTGGACCCCTTGATTTTTCTTTGTTAGGCACCTCTGAGGTCTCTCTAATTGCTGCAGGTGCTTAGTACAGTACATGCCATATGGGGCATTATACTCAATTATGCGCCTGATAAGTGCCAAGTATGGGAGGATTATAACTTCTTTTGCTCTGAAGGCAATGTCTTTACTAATCAAATGTGCTACGTAGAAATCTTTCCTTACTACAGTAGACACATGGTGGTCAAAGTTAAGGTTGCAGTCAACTTGTGATCCCAGGTACCTTACCACTTCATGGGTACTTAGGCTATGTTTGTTGATTTTGTGTGAGGGAATATTGTTTGGGCCGAAGGGAATGATGATGCATTTCTTTGCATTCAGTTTGAGACCATGACTAATACACCAGTCCTTGGGCTGCATGAGACCCTCCTGGTGTATACTAACATCATTTAGGGATTCAATGATTGCAATTAGTTTGCAGTCATCTGCAGACCTGGTTAGTCACAAACCCTTAGTTTTGACCTGAACTTCTGAGAAGTATATGGCAAGCAGTAGGGGCCAAGCACTGACCCCTGTGGCACCCCACTGGTAACAGGTCTGCTGGTTGATGTGGAGTCACCTACTTTGATAGTGTGTGTCCGGTTTGTGAGCCAGTTGGCAACCCATTTTACAATGAAGGGGTTTACATTCAGTTTACTAAGTTTATTGGTAATGCCTGAATGTGGGATTGTGATGAAAGGCTTTGCCAGGTCGAGGTACGCTGTGTGCACAGATTTGCCCTCGTCAATGGCCTTGGTCACATTTTCAAAGACATCCACCAGATTTAGCAGGCAGGATCTGCCCTTTATGAAGCCGACTAGGGTATGATCCAAGGTTTGGAGGTCACTTATGTCATTATTTATAAGGTCCATAATGATATGCCCCATGGCCTTAGAGATGAGGCTGGTCAGACTTCCTCAGGTCTGTTGCTAGGCTACCTTTGTGGAGGGGAATAACTGTTGCTGTTCTCCATTCCGCAGGGACAAAGCCTGTGTTTAGGCAGTGATGATGCTAGTTCATGTTTAATCTATTTAGAAGACAGGCTGGGATATCATTTGGTCCCATAGAGGCTGTGTATTTTGCCTTGGATAAGGCTTTGAGGACCTGCTGTTCAGATATGTAGGGTGGGGGGGGGGTGTGGGGGAGGGTTTGTTATAAGTTAGGAGGGAATAAGGGAGTAAAATTTTCACCAAACCTATCAGCTAGCAGGTTTGCTGTCTCTGCGGGGTCAGTGTGTGTGATACTGTTGGCCACCAGTTCTGCACATGCTAAGGTCCTACCCTTTAGATTAAGTATGTAGCTGTAAAAGGCCTTATGGTTATCCTTGACTGTACTTGCTAAGTTTCTCTCAAAGGAGCCCTTGGAGGATTTGACAAGTTGTCTTATTTACCTGTTGAGGCTGGGGGGGGGTATGGGGGGGCCTTTCCATTGTTGTGGCCTTGCCTTTGCTTTCTTGGACAACAACTTTTTGTATTTAATGTAAAGTTTATTAATGCTGAAAGTTCACCATGGCGGCTTGATTTTACTTGGGGCTCTGGCTTTGATTGTTTCTGATATGGCCGTGTTTATACTTATGCAAGTGATTGTACAGACTTTAATGTAAGCCTCAGCAGAGTTACCACTTCCAGCTTGGGGTGGGGCTTGGAATGCATTTATAACTTCTCCTAGGAGGGTATAGTTTGCCTTAGTGAAGTTATTTAGTTTAATTTCACCCTTTGTGAGTTCTTTTGTTAGTGCCAGCTTGAAGGTGACTGATTTGTGGTCAGTTTTAACTAACGAGGGTCCGACAGTTGCGGCAATGCATCTGTTTGACATGTTGGAGAGGACCAGATCCAGAATGTTTGTTCCCCTTGTTGGGATATGGAAAATTTATTCCAGGGCATTTGAATTAACAAAATCAAGGAACATTTGCACTAGTGAGTTAGGACTAGTGTAGGTTTCCCAGCTGATGGTGGGATAATTGAAATCCCCTTTAACCAGTGTGTTCATTAAAATTTGGATTGTTTCCAGTTTGGTCAAGTAGGCTTCGTGGGCATCATGGCCCATGGAGGGAGATATATAACTGTCTATGACTTGAATGGGGGTCTTACCCACTGTAACCTGCACCCAGAGTAGCTCCATGGAGTTGTCTAGTCTAACTAGATGGGAGGTGAATTTATCTCTAATATAGATTGAAACATCGCCTCCTTTGGTTTTCACGTGTTCATTTTGCAGCCTAAAGTAGTGAAAGGCATTGTAGCCTTGCAAGGTCAGGGTGCTCTCTGAGGCCTTGAACCAGGTTTCTGTGACTGCACAGACATTTACATCTTCTAGTTATAGAAGTGCTTCTAGGGAGTGCAGTTTTATGTTTAAACTCCTAACATTGCAGCATGACTCTTATTTTGTTCTGTTTGGTTAAATTCACTTCAGTAATATTGTTTTTGAGACCTTGCCCTAAAAAAGACTATGTGGAAGGCAAGAGCCATTACCAGTAGGCGAAAGCTTAGATATGCCAGGTGCAAACTGTCTGGCAAAGCAGCAAGGTATGTCGACCATGGCTTTCCAGGCTGACAGGAACTGGATCCCCTTAGAAGGACACCAATAATTGAGCCAGTTATTGAAATTAATAATTTTTTGTTTATACTGTGGCATCATTCTAGGTGAAGGTAGTATGCTGCTCAAGGCTAAGGACACACCCTGCCTGGGACACATACTCAGAGAGCTCAACCATGTCTCTCTTCATATATTTCAGTGAGGTACAGCTCAGGTAATTCATACCAACATGAACTATGACAGAGTCATAATGGTATTGTTGCTGAGAGACCTGAGTGTAAGGGTAATATGAAGAATCCTGGAACCAGACAAGCAGCTAACCATGGCTTTCTCCTTGCCCAACCTGGTGAGTGGGACATCCATGTGTTTCACTACTGAGTATCCAATGACAAGAAAATGTGTTTTTTGAGTGTTATGCCTTACTGGCTTGGTGGGTGAGACACTGGAGTTGCTATGTGTCATGGGTGCTCTGGGGACTGTGTTAGGCGTAGCAGTCATGTGTTTTGGAGGTCTCTGGTGTTTCAGTAAGTTTTCCTAGAGTACCTCATATATGTGGATTGATGCATATTATGTGTATGAGTAGTGGTACTACGAGCATATGTAGTGGTGGGTGAGTTGACAACACTCTCTGTGTTACTATTTTGAGTGAGAGAGAGCATGGATTCTAGATTCTTGGTGTAAATATATCTCTCACACTTTGTACTGGGCTGTGATATTAGTAGAGGGTTGTCTGTGTACATGAAGCAATTGCTACACTGCCTCAAGGGACCCAAGTCAACAAGGTGGGCAGGAAAAACAAGGGTAGTCCAACTATCCATAATGCTAGGTTGAAGACTGTTGTCACTAGGGGTGACTATTCAGAATCCATCACGGAGGAGCTCAGTGGATGGATATTTCTGCCTGGGTTTTAGAGAAAATTTGTTGAATTTAACTATCCGGCTTTGGTAGTGGCAGTATTGTGCGACATGCAAACAAGAAAAAAACTGCTCAAATGCAGGGCCTAAATACCAGAAGCTAAAAAATGGAAAAAACTTTAAAAAGATTCAAATGGACCAATGAGAATCCTTATTCCAAGCCCTAGAATGGCCTCCCTTTACCAGACAGGTCCCAGTCAGCACAATTCTCTCACAAAAGTGAAGATAAGCCCCTTCCAATCCAAGATGGGCTGGAATATGTGCTCAGAACAAACAAACCACTCCAAACAGTTCCAGAAGCAGCAAGCCTGTATCTGGACTATGCTACAACTACTAGCTACTCTAGGTTCAGTGGGAAACACTATATAATGTTTAAAACAGCAGAAAAATAGCAGTGAGACACTAAAAAACACTTAAACAGCAGACATTCAGGAAGGAGGCTCTAAAAAATATTTTGAACAGTTAGCAGATAAATTGTTTAAACACTGCTTGGTGGGAAAACCAGAACAAGCAGAACAGATAGCTTAAAAACAGTGAAAATGCCAGTAAATACTAACCAAACAGTGAAACTAACAAAAAGGCTTTGTAAACAGTGAAAACAGCAATAAAATTTAATTTAACAGGCACAATAAAGCAGACAATTGCAGTACAACAGTGTAGTTTAGTACACAGTAAATAAATACAGTAGAAAAGTAGGTAGCAGGCAATAAAAAAGGCATTAAATAGTATAAATAAGTAAAAAAAGGGTAACTATTTTTTGGATGCTCAAAAGCCTCTAGTCATCTGGTATACCATCTTAAAGTTGTGGCTGGTAGCCCACCTCAGTTCAGTTCAGTACAAACAAGCGGAAACCTGCTCAAAAGCAGGGCCTAACTACCAGAAGCTAAAAAAAAGGACCAGTGAGGATGATTATTCCAAGTCCTAGACTGGCCTCCCTTAACCAGACAGGTCCCAATCAGCAGAATTCTCTCACAAAAGTGCAGATGGGCCCCTTCCAATCCAAGATGGCTTGGAAACATACACAGAATAAACAAACCACTATACACAGTTCCAGAAGCAGCAAGCATGTATCTGGACTAGACAGAGAACTGGTGCAGGCTGGGTGCAGGATTTGTCCCACATGTCTTCATGCAGTCTCTGGGGTAACCCTGTTGTGGTAGAAACACAAGTGTGTCTGAGTCTGGTTTTACTGTCCTCTGGGACATTCCAGGAACATGGGTGATGATGTAGACATGTACCAGACAGCTGCTAGTTGTATTCTAGGACAGTTTCTTGCAGTAATATGCAGGAAAGTAAATTAATACATCTACTTCCCATCAACATCCATGGACTGGAGGACTGCAATGTAATTTTTATATGCCATAGCCAATTGCCCCATGCCCTTGGTGTATGCATATATGGATTAAAAAGCCCAGAATCATCTGATGCTGAATGTTACATTAATAGAAAGGGGTGGCCATTGCTCAGATGTCAGGTAGTGTGCTCAGCAGACAGCCTCCTTATTAATATCATGGCAACACGTAGTGTATACACCATGATGGTGTGCATGGTACAGCTATCTGCAGGGTAAGCGAGCAGGTGGTCACTTTGCAACATGGTGACATTCCAAAGGGATGCCTATTTAGTAAGTACAGAACAATAACAATTATGTAATATGAAGAACAACTTAACAGTAAGCAAGGGAACTCAATTTTTGTTTTCTACAAACAGGTTACTGCAGTTATCTGCTGGAGCCTTGGCTCATGATGCCAAACAGAGGTTCATGAATGCCTTCTGAGGATGTGCTGTGAGTGCCATGCTGCACAACATGCTAAAATTTATTTTATTTATTTTATATTTGATTACTGGAAAGTCTGACTGGACACATTTCCTTTTTCAGCAGAGGACTGGGGAGAAAAGCTCCATAAAATACATACACATTAAAAACAGTTGATTACATATTGATACACAATATGTTACAAAATACAAGATCATAGTATAGACAGGCAGAGTACATGCAACAATAAAGCTTATAGAATTTTTCTACAAATCAGATATGATAGCTTGTGTGAGATCATTGAATAGAGGACGCCGAGATAATACAATATTATACAACTTTGAAGTGAAAAGTAAGCATGGAATTTTTGATTGATTGCTCTTCTTTTAAAAACAAATCATGATGACCTGTCAGCCGTGGGTGTGTGCGACCTACCCAAGAATCCCATATGTCTGATGTGGAGCTATCAGAGCTGTCAAGGGATAATCAGGAGGACACAATGATGAGAACAATCAGTCAAAGATGATGAAAAATATGGCCATGTATTCTACCTTAGGTGACGCAGCACCATCTGGCTCACAGCTTTGAGTCATGGCAAGCCAAACATACAGAAGCACACAGCTAAAGCAAAGATGTTCACACGCTGATACCTCATTACAGCAGGACACAACTAAAGTAGCTGTCCATATGGAACATCATGCATACCATAAACCTAATATAATATGCCAGACATTAAAGACATTTGTGTGCTAAAGTAACAAACACATCTGGACAGTTAGAAAATAAAAGATGACCAGGCTGCCATGTGTGTCACGCCTATGATGTGCACAGCAGAAGGTGTTGATGGCAAGGTAGTCTGTAGTCATATATGTAATTAGAGTGTGTAGGTAGCAGCATTACTGCTAATATGTCAATGCCTCTGGGAATGTCCCTTGGCTGGGGGATGTACCATAAACAAACAAACCTAAATGCGCGTGGTTGTAAAATAACACTGAGATACTGTACAGACATCTTAGGAATGTGTAACACCATAGAACACTAGCCTAAAAGCAGACAACATCAGAAATGCTATCAACATAGTAATGTGTGACAGTAAGGTCACATACCTGACAAGGCACATACACATATATGACATGCCTGCCCTGTCGCACATAAGGCAATGTTATAATGTACAGTTGGGTGCAATAGCATGAATCATTCAAATATATACAATAAAGGGTCAAGAACTAGTATAACACTCCAGCCATAGAACATGTAGCAGTGTATTGGATGAGCCACTGCATGGATAGACATGTGTATGTAAGCAGGTATGAATGGAAATGCACACCTGAGAAGTGTACTTCATCAAGAGGATAGGAAAGGTGAGAAGTGAAATCATAGCTGCACATTGTTTTGATGGAGAGGCAGTTGCAGTACCATAAGAAATTGACACATGTATCACAAGTATGCAAAATGAAGTATAGCAGTGCATGCAATAACGGCAGACAACAATGGAATGTTAACTGCTGAAATCAGTGCCATAACTATGAAGTACTGTGTTGATACTTTAGAGATATAGCTGATGTATATCAAGTAGGTCAAATTGCAGCAAGGTGAATATCATATAAGCATGTAGAGCAGTAAAGTTGTTAATATTATAAAAAAGCCATCACAAGGACAGCTATGCACATCAGTTACATTACCATATGCAGTCCTACAGACAGAATCACACTGTTGTGGGGCAGAGTCACCATCACTATCAGACACATCTGGGACAGTGGGTCAAGCTGGCCACACTGTTTTCCCAATTGGAGGCTATACCATGAACCACAGGACTATTTCATCCAGTGTCTTGTGTGCTATTGGATATACTAGCTGCATGAGGCGGGATCAGTGGCTGGGGTTGTGGCGGAAGCTGGAAGTCTATTATGTATGCTACATGAGTAAAAACAGCCTATGGCATGAGACAACTCATAAACTACTAAGAAGTAGAGTAGGCAGTGGTCAGCACAGTGATCAACGTTGCCACAGACTTTGGATAACATAACTGAGCAAACAATGGGTTAACTGCTGGTGTTGCACTAATGCAGTCTCGGGTGCCCATGCTGGTGGCTCACACCTTGATCTTGGCTGCCTCTTCTATGTCTGGAAGCACTATGTCCACAGCTCTGTACCAGCGAGCAGGATGTGGTGACATTTACAGGTTTGAATACAGTATGGGTATGAGCAGTACTGAAATGGGTATGTCACAATGTGACTGCTGGGTTCAGGGTGACCAACAGCAGATGTGCATGCATATTTCAGGAGAGATACTGTTGTTTACGGAACATGCATGGGTCTTATGAGAGAAGGTTTGCCTCTCCCCACAGGAGGCAATCTGCTCATAATTGTCCGAGCACATACCACCTTGTTTGTACTGCGACACTGCTCCAACACTGCCGTAACATGGCTTTATACAGATCATGCAGCAGATACCATGTTATTATGCTGTGCAGCCAGTGCTGCCATGGCCACCCCATGCCTGCGTCCCTGACCTTCTTGTAGTATGCAGAGTGGATGTGCTATTCGGTTGGTAGCATGAGCAAATGGAGGCAGGCCATTTCCATGATGTACCTGTGAATGTTCATGTACCTGTGTAGCCATACACCGTCAGACTCATGTTCATGCACATCAGCTACATTCACATATTCAGTCCTACGAACATTGTCACTTGGTTGTGGGGCAGAGTCACCACCACTACCAGACTCAACTGGGGACAGCGGGTCAAGGTCATCATCATGACGAATATCTCATGCTCCAACATCATCAGACTGCCCAACCAAACTATTCTCCCAATTGGGTGGATGAATACTATGAACACAGGACTATCACCTTCAGAGACAGACAATGTTTAACTCAGTACAGTGTCCTGTGTGCTGTTGGCTGTAGTATCTGAATAAGTACATCATATCCCTTTTCAGGATAAGTGGACTGGCATGTGGAGGAAGCAAGAAGTGGACTTGCTGCAAATACAGATAGATGTCATATTCACTAACAGAATGCAAATGAGGCAGGATATCAGTGAAACATTTTGACAATTCACTAACAACACAGAGTAATTATGGAGGTATTGACTTACTAGTGTGGCCATGGGTGGTGCAATGCCACTAGAGAGCATTGAAAGTCCATATTGGTTAAACACCAAGTACATGTGAATGCCAATGTAAAACCACACATATATGCTGACATACCAGACATTTTCTCCTCTGACTCCACCTCCAGTGTGAGACTTGAAATGGCACTGTGGTGTACAGAGACATACACAACAAGTCAGTATGAAACATGCTAATCTCATCAGGATTCATGTAAGATGATGCATACAATGCAATCAGAGATGAGATACACACACCTAAAGCCTGATGTTGGTATCTGGAAGGCAATAGCTTTTTATGAGTGAACAGAATATCTTTACAAAAATGGTCACATTGACACTTACAGCAGTGGCCAAAAAATAAGGTCACTTAAATTTTTTAACCAATATTGCCTGTTTCTTGTCTTTTTGCATTACAACAGCAATTACTGTAGCTGACTTCAGCCTGACAAGAAAACATTTATTGAAAAATAGAGAAAAACAGAATTCTACACATCTAACAATCAATATTTGATAGGATTTCCATTATTCAGCACAGCCTTGATACGGGATGGCACGCTGTGAACCAGAGATTTGCAGTATTCCAGCATGATCTCAGTCACCCCAATGTGTTTGATGACATTTTTTAAATCCTTTTCTGAGGCTGGCTGATGTACTGACATTTTCTTCTTCATGATATTCCAGCAATTTTCTGTGACATTGACATCTGCCGAATTTGATGGCCAGTTTGGAAGGAGTTGAATGTGGTTGTTGGAAAAGCATTCCTTGACTCTCTTGGCAATATGGCATGGAGCCGAATCCTGCTGAGATATCGTTGTTCCAGAAATGTTCATATGGAGTTTTACTTTTGAGTGCAGCACTGAAATATACTTTGCAGTATTCATTTTTTCACCTTTGTTGAATATGTGAAGTTCGCAATGCCCTTTTGCAGTGATGGCTCCCCACAGCATAATGTATGGAGGATGTTTGACTGTCTTAATCATATACTTTGGATTCAGGTGTTCACCAACAGAACGTCTCATGTAATTGTAGTCTGACCCTCACACTTGCTGGAATGTACTTCATCAGTAAACAGCACTTGTTCCTACCACTCTGCAGACTTATCTTTCAAGGCATGACAAACCTGTATCTGATCTTAAACCTGCTTCTTTGTCATCTTTCAAGGCATGGCAAAATTTTATCTGATCTTGAAGCTGCTTCTTCGTCATGAGCAGTTTCTTAGCTGGTCTTCTTGCCACCAGATTAAAATCTTCTGCTAGACATCATCTAACTGTTCTGGAACTGATAGTAATTCCCCATTCTTTAGCCAGATGAGCTATTTGAGCAGACAAAGTGTGAGGACTTCAGACATCTGTCATCTCTGAGTGATGGTTTGTGATCGCAGCCACAGTTAGCACGACGTGTTGCACCACCCAAATGAATGGCATTTTATACATCATGAAATAGCCAAACGTTTAGCAATATCATGTTGGGAGTAGCCTTCACACTGCAGTGCTATAACTCGTCCCTTTATAAAGTCACTTAAATCATGCTTCTTAGCCATTCTAACCAATACAGATCATATACATAAATTTATCAATTTTCATATAATTTTTGGTAAAAATCACTTCTGACAAGCAAAACTGTATAAACAGGAAACAAAGATACTGAAAACAATCAAAGCAAAGAATATATATATACACATAATGTAAAATTGACATATTGAGAACATTACAACCCATTTTGTTGAAAAATGATTGGTGGCCTTATTTTTTGGCCACTACTGTAAGCATATCTTCATGTAATGCCGATAGAAATTATTTTACTAGGTCAGTCATCTTCTGTGGAATCCAGCCTCCATCACTTGTTGTTCTGAATCTGTAGGTTAAAGAGCAATGAATAAGTAAATATCACTCTTAACAACAGGCAGTGGCAGGTGAATTATGCCCACAATCCTATTTGAGTACAGAGACACTTACCTGAAGGCCAAGGACACTGTTCTGAATGGGATGGCTCTGTGCAGGAGAACAGAACATCAGTACACATAGTGCTCATGGTGTCAGCTAAGCAGTGTTTATTTAACAGCACATGCAGGCAGTCTTACCAGGTCTTCCCTCAGCCATGTTGTGCAGCTGAGAAACACAAACCAAAGTTGAAGATAGAATAACAACACCCAATTTACAGTCATCTGCAAGCTTACTTAACCATAGTCCAGAAGTGCTCACCTGAAGGTTGGAGAAATATATGTCAAACAGGAGAGGGCCCAAAACTGAGGCCTGTGGTACAGCACTTGTAACTGTTTAGCTTTCAGAAGTGGCAGCTGTTACTCTAACGACGTGGGTTCTGTCAGACAACCATTTACCTATCTGTCACACAATATAAGGGTTTATATTCAGATTTTCACGTCTATCAATAATGCCTGCATGAAGAATAACATCAAAGGCCTTAGCCAGGTCTAGATCTGCTGTATGCACTGCATAACCACTGTCCATTGCCTCAGTTACTTTTTCAAATGAATTTATGAAGTTAAAGAGGGAGGACTATCCTCTGATAAAGCCATATTGATGAATGTCCAGGGTTGAGCGATTTCCAATGCCCAGATTAATGAATTCTGAGATAATATGCTCTATAGACTTACATATGAGGTGACTGAGACTAATGGGTCTATAGTTACCGGGGTCAGCGGTTAATCCACCCTTGTGTAATGGTATTACAATAGCTGTTTTCCAGGCTTCAGGAATGTGACTAGTGGAGAGACTTAGATTAAAGAGGTTAAGCAGGGGTAACAGACCATATCTGGGACTGATAATCAGGCAACCTGGGATGTTGACAGGACCCATGGATGAGTATTCTTAGTTTTTTAAAGGGCTGAGAGAACTTGCTCCATAGTAATTAAAGGAGGTGGCTGGGATTGTGGAACCTGGGGATAGCTATAACTGTGGTTGGAGTAAAATTTACATTAAATTTGTTAGCTAGGACATTAACTATTTCCTTTGGATCAGAGAATGCAGTATTATTGCGGACAGGCTTTTAACACTTTTGGGTGTAAGTTCTTAGCTTCATGACATAATTAAAGAAAGATTTGGAGTAATTTTTGGTTTTAGTGGCTATTTTAAGTTCATATTCAGCTTTGAGCTTCCTAGTGGTTCCCTTAAGCTTTTTGTTAGTTTGCTTAAATGTGCTCTTAAATTATTAGATTATTAAGTTATTATTCTTAAATTATTGTTATTGTTATTATTATTGTGTACAATGAGACCTCCTATAAGCATTAAGCAGTTTATTTCTCTGATTATATAATCCATTGAGATGGGTATTCCACCACATGGGTTAGTTTTAAAACTTCTCATTATATTTTTTGCAGATAGGGACTGCCTTGCCACTATTTAAGTGGAGCAGAAGTCAGAGGCATAGGTAGGAGCTTTAGCAATGGGATCCTGCAGAGGAGGATTACAACAGAATTTATTAAAGTCATCAAGTACCCAAAGAAGACTGGCTTTTGAGAAGTTCCTAAACAGAGAGCTATTTACAGCAGAAGTACTGCAAGTTTTAAAGGAAAAGGTCCCTAAATTACCGTCTGATTTAACAATACATGATGATGCATATGGAGCTATGCAAAAAGTGGCCATATTTGTCAGGAATAGATCCAGGATATTGGGCCCCCTACTACAATAGTTAACTATGTTTGGAAAAGAGTTAACATTTATAATGTTTCAGAAGTAGGGAGCATGCTGATCATGGGCAGTGTAGGTCAGCCAGTTTATTTATGGATAATTGAAGTCCCCCAGTAGAACGATTTTAGAGTTAATGGGAATTTCAGCTAATGTGTTAAGATAGCTATCATATTCCAAAGGGGCATGGAGGTATTCTATTGATAGCTATGAAGTGATAACTAGTCTTGTTTATGGTGATTTGAACTTCTAGGAGGTCAAATGTGGTTTCCAAGCATTGTGTCATGAGGTGATATCTTTGACAAACACTGATACTCTCCCACAAGTTCCATTGGGCCTGAAGATGTGATAGGCATTATACCTAGGAAGAGAGAGTGTGCTTTCATTGGTTTGAAATCATGTTTCTGTAACTATACATATATGAATGCATTCAAATTGCAGGTAAGCCTCAAGTTTGAGCATTTGGCCAGAATGTGTCGACATCCACAGTTCACTAAAGTCGATGGAAAGGTATCCATACACCTGCATGTGGAAGAAACTTTTTTTAGTACAAACTCTGTGTAATATAACTTATAAGGTGCATACAGGATATTGTGACCATCACTGACTAATACTAAGCACAGTTGTTCATAGCAGCAACACAAGCAGCTGACCCCAAGAAAGCTTACCTTATGGATAGGATGTGTCAGGCAAGTAAACGTAACTGTAATGGTATCTCAGAGCAAACAGCTATTAAGTGCATCATACATAGTTAAGGAGTTTCATTCACTTCCTACTTATGCTAATTTTAAAAGGTGATAATGAACATTTTAAGATCATGACCTTCAATTTTTACAAGGCATTTTTGATCAATGTTTTCTACCTATTTCAAGGAGATGTCATTTGAGAGGAGGCTGCAACACTTCTGAGCATCCAACTGGATAGATGAGGAGACCCTGCAGATGTTGGCCGTGTATGTACAACATGATGCTAGGATGCGGGCACATGAGGAACACTTTGCCTAGATTGATGTGTAGAACAGGATTGACAGGGAGCTTCGCACATGGACCGGGATCTTCAAGACTGGCATGCAGGTCCACCACTGCTATGATGACCTCCACCAGAGGGAATGTGAGTTACTGACGGAAAGGATCACTGAGGTTTGCTGACAGCCCCTGGGTCCTTACAGTAAGTTTCATATTCCACATCTTAACACCTATAGCATACACATATTATGAACTGATCACTTATTTTACAGTACTGATTTTTTATTCCTAAGTCTTCATTCTGTATTCAAGATGATGTAATGGTATGTACTGGAGAACAAATAATAAAAACTAAGATATATTTTTAACCGCAGCCTCCAGACTGGCTTTGCCCCTGGGTAGTGGAGGGCAGCAACAGTCATTCCACTACAGCAGACCCAAGAAATTACATACCCATACATTTGACTAGTCTTATATGCAAGACCATGGAAAGAATAATCATGGACCAGATAAACAATGAAATAGGAGATCTTCAAACACTGGACCCA